>NW_010561468.1:11002-24849 GCF_000687285.1 Phaethon lepturus | reverse complement strand
GCGCGCTGCCCGCGGCGCGCCAGCCGCCAGGGAGACCCCCTTCTTCACCCTTTTCTTGCACCGACGCTTCTCGATGCAGCAGAACTCCTTCTGAAGACGTGTCTCACGCCACTTGACCGGAATCCGCGTGTTGTTCAGACCTCAGCCACTGTGCTCTCCACCTGCGGCCCTTTTGCCGCATCTGGCCAGTTTCTTTCCAGGCATCGGCACATTTTCTTTGTGAAACCAAATGACATGACTGTCACTTCAACTCAGCGTAGTAACAATTCCTTCTGATAGTGTCTAACAGCTTCTCTCTAGCTGTATGACACCCTCAAAAAGTGGACTTAGACATCAGAAAAGTTTTCAGAAAAACAAGTGACGGAATACTTTGAAGGCTACCAAAACACCAGACAGAAATATTTCCTAGTTGCTTTCTGGAGGTTTCATTTGCATGAAGTATTAATAGATGTTTATTTGTTTAAAAAAAGTTTCATAGGCACATGTTTTCTCTTACTGGTTAATTACATCTTTCTGCTTTACCTCATGAAGGAAAAGTGATTGGAAATGGCATATTTCAAACTACAAAGCCAGAATTTTTCCCTTTATTTGTCCATATCTTCTATAAAATTTGTGCACAAGTATTGTTACAGTCTCTAAATATAAAATGAAAAGCATCCTGGTTTTCATTACATTTTTACTTTCCAAAATTATAACTATTTAACTTGTGAGTTTTTTCTTTTAAAATTTCTTTCTCATGATAAGTTTTATCTTTTTGCTGTTTTGCCAGACACAGCAAAAAAAATAGCAATACTTGTTAAGAAGGATTGACAGAACAATCAGAGTCCTAAGCAAGAACTTCCACCATCTCTAACTGAAATGCAGCACTGAAAAAATCCAGATTATAACTGAAGCTATAAACCTGGCCCTCCCAATATGCTTCCCCCGAACTCCTTGAATTGTAAGGAAGGAACAGACAACTTCTTAAAATGTTAATTGTTAGCTCTGTTTTTTCTCAGTCTAGCAGTGGACAGACACTGTGATTTATGAAGACTTTTTGATAAAGTCATTTCATGACTTCTGCCACACAGATTTCAAGGTAGCCTGGCTCTGGAGTTATTTTCATGGACTCTTCTTATCTGCTATTTAAAAAAATAATAATAAAAAAGCTGCTTCTATTTCTTTGGAGTGAAACATCTTTTATCTCCTGAAAATAGCCGAAACATCCAACAGGAAGGGGAGGAAAATAGCTAACATGTTGAGCTGAGTGAAACTAAAACAAATGGAAAGTAATTTACACTAAATTATTGGTTATATTGAACTTCTGTTTCTTTCAACTTTGGAAAAAAAAGAATCAAAGCGCTTCATATCTTTCCAAGATACCTCTGGCGCTGCATATTTCATTATCACGCAATCTCGCCGTTGGTTTTAGCTGCCTCCTTTTCCTCCCCAGGACCCCAGGGAGGATTTATATTTGGGGAGCTGTGAAGTATAGCCGTATCAGTCCCTCACACGTGGTCCACAAAGGGCGGGCTCGCTAGCGGGGAGCAGATCTCCATCGTGCCTGCTCGTCACCGTGCCGCTGCGCTCAGGCGATGGCCGTGGCCAGGCTCTGGAGCACAGCTCCTGCCCCAAAAGTCCTGCTGCTTCATCAGGCAGCAAAGGCACCTGCTGCACGCAGCTGAGTGATTCTGGATCCGTTCTGCCTCGGAGATGAGCGAAGTTTAATATCTGCTCTTGAATGTTTGATGACCTACTGAAAATGAGCCAATGTTTTTCATTCTTTGGGTGTGAGGTGTCTATCACGTAATTGGCATTAATCGGTCACCTTTGCAGAGATGCTAAGACCCCAGTAGGCATGCAGATACCTGCTGCTATATCCTTAAGGGTTGTTCCCTTCACCTTAGATCTGAAATACACCAAGATTGCTACGAAAAACCCTTCTGTTGTCCTTGAAGCACTTCTCCTAAGGTCAAACACAATACTTTCCTCGAGGCTACAGAAGACTGAGCTGCTTCTTCCTTTAAAGGAATTGAGTATTGGTCAAGGTTTCTAAAAAGACAGTGATACATTTCATGGGAGGGATTGTGGAACAGTTTTTATTTCCCATTATAATTACCAAACGATAAACTGACTGAAGAGTCTCAATTAACAAATAAAGATATTTTTAATCTCAACGAATAGTGCACAGACTGTTGCTAATGAAGCAACTCCTTGTCCTGCCCTGGTGAGGTCCAGAGATTATTTTTAGGGAGAAATTTCTTGCCATAGTGAATGTGTACAGTTTTGTGCACGTTTAAGAGAGTTGTTCTCTCCCACGTGGACGTCCTGATAGACAAGCTGTGTCCACCTGCTGTGAACAAAAAGAGACCCGGTACAATTCATCCCTAAACAGGACAGCAGGGCAAAGGATCAATCTAAGAGCTTTAATGGCTTAAGGCATAGTACATAAGCCTGTAGAGAGACACATTTCTGCAGAAGTATGTATGTAGTGAGTATTATAGCTGGCAATCAGCTACTACCTCTTTCTAGGGTTGATTTTAAGTGATGCTCCTCTGAATTATAATATGCAATTTAAATTAATTTTAGCAAAACAACTTCTAATTCAGTAAAAGGCAGGAAGAAATCATATTTTGATCAATGAAACCATCTTCTTCTTTTAAGCCAGATAATAAAATACTAAGCCAACATGACCTCCATATACTTTGAACCATCCACGCAGGCACTCTCTTGGTGATTACTCCTGGCAGTAGTCTCTACTTTCTCATTTTTCATTAGTATTGCTGGTTTATATCCTTCTTGCACCCACTTTGCCACTGTATTTTTTACTGTATTGTGTATGACTGGCCACTCTTGCAGATACTGTTAGAATCTAGTCAGTCCCTCTAAAGGAGAATATGTGGCAGACATAGAAAATTGCTATATTCATATAAATTTTATTAGGAAACTAAATTATTTTAAGGAGTCGCAAATGCTGAAAAACCTTAGATCACAAGAGTTAGGAGTACTTTCAGTTGGAAAATTAATTCTATGTTAAGTATTGCACAGTTGTTGAGCCAAAAGACTAAAAAAATCAATCTGTTTCAGTATTGTCTTCCTTTTTTCCACAAATCTATACTCCTCCTCAGTATTTGAAGATACCGTACTTAAAAGTGTTCCATCATAGATATGTGAGTGGGGAGAGGCATTATAAAACTAATTTTACAAATGAATAACCTCAAACATGAAGTGTCTAAAATTCACTGCAGTCAAAGCTGAGAAAATTACCTGGTTCTCATAATAACCAATTTAATGTCATACCCATTGAACCATACTGCTTCTTTGAGACACTAGTGAATCAGAGTCCTTAAGGTACTCCTGTAATTATACATTCACATGTTTTAATATGAAATGTTTTGTTTTATAATTGTACAAAGGATGATGAGCCTGTTGCAAAATCCATTTGGACATTTCTGTCAACTTTGTGTCATTGAAACTTCATATAGTATTATGGGCATTTTAAGCAACCATGAGGTTAGATGTTTTTCTTTTAGAGAATACAGCACAGGCTGATATTTTCCCCATTTTAATACTTATATATCAAGGTAATTTTCTCTTCTTAACAATGATAGTTATTTTAAAGGTATATTTTGAGAAACTAATAAGCATTTATTATAGCCAGTTTCAAGCCTAAAAAAATTCATGAATTATGCTTGCAAGAATGGAAAAAACAGCTTTTACAAAGATAAAGATAATTTGCAGAAATGTAGGGCACTTCTGTCTCTGTTTATTATTACACTTTGGTAATTTTCCTGTGCAAGTACCTAAAGACTAAGACCGGTAATAGAAAGAAAACGGAGAGATCGTGAGGAGTAATAGAAAGGACAGAGGGAGAAAGAAGTAGTTGAATTAATAAGGAGAAGACTCAAGCTACAGGATCCCCATGGTTAGTGATTTGATATAATCTAGAAAGTCAAGTGACAGAATGTTCATACAGGTTAGTTCTTCTCAAGAGGAAAATCATCCTCATGACAAGAGTTCCCATCTCCAGGTTAGCTCACAGGAAGGCAGAAGAGATTGTTTTCCCCATCATATATGCAGGATAGAGGCTCCTAAAACGTTAGTAGTATTATCATAAGTAACATTACCATTACAATTTAATCAGAATTGGGCAAAAACAGGTAATACTTCAGATGCTTATAAAATCTCCCCTTCTGAAACAGTATGGAAATGCATGCTTAAAGTGACAAACATGAATTTTATCTTAATTTGAGTTTCGTTGGAAGATTAAAGTTGTGCAGAACATACAGTCCTTGGAGATGGAGCTCTCTAGGAAGTTTGCTTTGCTTTTTTTGACAGCTGATTGATACCTGCAGAGTTAACTGCATTTTAATGCAATTTGTAGAGTCGTGCATGTCACAGAAAGCTCACAAATTAATTAAGAAAACATCTAAAATACACATTACATAATTAATTTATTAATTGATGTATTGTTGCTCGAAATTATAAAAAAATACACTTGTGTCATAAGACCCTGCATGTTCCTGGTTTCAAAGACAATGTGACATTCTTCTCCTCCTCCACTTCTTTCTTTTTTAAATGAAGCAAGTTACTTCTGAAAGTGTTCTGGTTGATGGAACTCTGCCAGTCTATTTTATTATAACACATTTTTATTCACAAAGAAAGAAAAGGTTATTGCATATGTCATATCTTTATTATACTTGACAAGCTGTAAAGCATGTATCCTGAAAGCAAACAGAAAGTATTAATTCATATTATCTTTCCATTATCCACAACAAGAGCCGAGATGCTGCATGGCAAAACAGTGCTGAGTGGACATTGACGTTCTTGTGGTGGTCAGGGTGTTTTTGCATTTACTTCCCAGGATAAATAATTTTAAATACACAGTTCCACGGAAAAACTTGGAGACTGATATAAGTGGTGTTCTCATCAGTGGAAAAAACTATCACACCATTGTTGGGCTCGCTTACCCAACTTGAACTGGAGAGGAACTCTATAAAAATAAGCAAATCCTTGTTACTCTGACCAAAGGCTTTATCTGTACGTAATGTGGCTGCACACAATTTTGACAAAAATTGTAAAAAAAAATTTTTTTTGAAATCCCTTTCCCAAAATATGTAAATAGAAAAATGTTTTCAGTTTCAAAAGAATTTCCTATTAGAAATGTGCGTGTGTTTATGCAACAGTATAACAAAGACCTAATTTGATTAGGATATCTGAATACTACAATAACATCAGTACTTGCTGTATACTAAAAGCAGGAAAAATTACTTTTATTTCCCTGTGAAATTTGTTCACTTACAGAGCAGTCTAGGCCTACTTTTTTTCACTTTGATGGTAATTGGCAGGAAAAAGTTTAATTCAGATACTGCAAGGTAAATGCAATCTCCATGCATATTCACCGTACACCATGCAAAGATAAAGTCATGCAGGTACCAAGTAAATTAAAAATTAACAATGTGTAAATTCTTCAGGACACTGGGGCCTGATATCTAATCAGGTTCCCTTTATCTTCAGGGGATTTTTATTGGGTCTCAAAATTTTATTTCCACATAGAGCCATGAAATGTAATGAATAATTGTATATTACAATATTTTAATACTGTATCAGAAGAAATCAGTAAAAACTATGAGGTGAAAAGAATTTATTTGATCTGAATTTAAGGAAAACAAATTATTTTTAAACAGAAAAAAACTCACAGAAAATATAACCAAGCATGCTGCATAGTTTCAGGATTGACAGACACAGAAAAAAAGGAAAGAAAGACTGCAATATTTCATCTGCGCAGTAGAACATTTTATTAGCTGTTTTATGGCCTTGTTTGCAATAATGAGCAGGAACAGCACAATGTCCAGATTAGCAGGCATCAGTGCTATCACAAACCATTTTAAAACAAGACAATCCTTCAAAGAAACATTAAACTTGTCAGCTGTCCACCTTTTAAATACCATTTTGTATTAATTTTAATGCCACAGGAAGAGATATTAGAAGGAGGTATTTCTGCATGAAGAATCATTTAAAATAACATCTTCAGAATAGAATTCGGAGACAGTCTAGCGCTCTATTACATGAACAAAACAGACTGTAATGATCTCTCTCGTACTGGAAAGAAATAGAAAAGAATTAGACAATTTTGTAATTTGTTTTGCTTGTCCTGGCAACAGGGCACCCTGACATATCACCAGGAAAAGAGATTCATAAATGTGGAAGATTTTAACTAAAAAATCATAACACATATGTCATGTATAGATTGAAAGCACTGCAGAAAGTTTCAGGAAACATCTGTATCTATACCTTTATCATTATGTTAACCTGTTATTGTAAGATCATGAAAAAGCAAGACACGTATTTTAATCATGGTTATTTGTAGACTTGCATTGATTTCATTGTAAATGTTTATTAAGAGACAACAAAAAGTGGTATAATGAAGTCTCAAAAAGCCAGGGTCCACAAACCCAGTGCAAATCACGCATTAAGACATGATACAGGATGACAAGAGACAAGCCCTAGAACCATAAAAATGCTGAAGGAAATAACATACAGAGTTTTCTTCCTGCCCTTTTGGATTCACTGAAAGGCCATTCAAAGCAATTTTGTATGAAAGATCAAAACAGAATTAGTTGCTTAATCATTCCTTCTCCCCACAAAACACAAAGGGCAAAATCCATAAATATATTTAAAATGTTTGTCTTTGTGAGAACTGGTTTATTTTGGAAGTTAGGAATATTCCTTAGAAACTTTTTACCTGGCATCAGCTTCAAGAAATCAAAGATAAGAGGAATTTGTGCCTTTGAGTCATTTATTCAGTCAGCATTAATATTCTGGCATTTTCAATGTTCTACGAAGTCTTCAAACACTTTTTAATGCTGCATCTATAGCATCTGAGGGACTGGACCTGTCAACCCTATTCAATCACAGAGCTGTCAAATGGACCTCGGGCATGGTTGTTCTTGGCTCTTGGGTATTTATTTGCATGTGAAAGGACAGACTTGGCCTCTGTGTATGCAAGATTCTGCACGCTATAATTTATAGATGTACTCCATAACATTTACGTTTGCAAACCAGATACCAGTACTGAGCAAATATATGACCCTGAGTACCAGTAGCTTCATCATCTGGTTTCCACCACTTTCTTTTTTAACCTGATGAATGTAACTATATATATAGTTATGCTCACATTTTCAAAGGTCTCTTACTCTTGTTTCTATTTATGGACTAAGAAGAGGTTTGATGGACTATAAGACCTTTTCAAGTGAGGAACCAAGCTGTGCTCCTGTAGAACGTCAACTCCTTCAACCAGCAGAGAAGAACAGGGAAGGCTGATTAGATGAAAATTTCCTCTTTTCAGGGAAACCATTTTGCCAGGTCCTGCACTTTGGTCACAACACCACCATGCAACGCTACAGGCTTGGGGAGGAGAGCTGCCCACCGGAAAAGGACCTGGGGGTGCTGGTTGACAGCCGGCTGAACACGAGCCAGCAGTGTGCCCAGATGGCCAAGGTGGCCAACAGCATCTTGGCCTGTATCAGGAATAGTGTGGCCAGCAGGAGTAGGGAAGTGATTGTGCCCCTGTACTCGGCACCAGTAAGGCCGTACCTTGAATCCTGTGTTCAGTTTTGTAGTCCCCTCACTACAAGAGGGAAGTTGAGGTGCTCAAGCGTGTCCAGCGAAGGCCAGCAAAGCTGGTGAGGGGTCTGGAGAATAAGTCTTATGAGGAACAGCTGAGGGAACTGGGGTTGTTTAGTCGGGAGGAAGCTGAGGGGAGACCTTATCACTCTCTACAACTACCTGAAAGGGGGTTGAGGTGAGGTGGGTGTTGGTCTCTTCTCCCAAGTAACTAGGGATAGAACAAGAGGAAATGGCCTCAAGTTGCTCCAGGGGAGGTTTAGACTAGATATTAGGAAAAGTTTCTTTACTGAGAGAGTGGTCAAGCATTGGAACAGGCTGCCCAGGGAGGTGGTGGAGTCAAAAAATGTGTGGATGTGGCCCTTTGGGACATAGTTTAGGGGGCATGGTGGTGTTGGGTTGATGGTTGGACTTAATGATCTTAAAGGTCTTTTCCAACCTTAATGATTCTGTGATTTTGGAACTTCTTACCTGACTGGCCTACTTTGGCTGATGTTCATGTCCTCAAGTAGGAATGTCACTGTATCGACACTCATGGATTGTCATTTTTTCTCCACCTACTTTGTTTTCTGCTACTTTAATCCACTGGACATATATGAGGATATGTTACAACAAGTCACCAGCAGATGTCAACTAACTGTAGCCAGCTGAGTTCCAATGAGTTAAATCTGTTGTTCCTTTATCTTTGCTTACCCACTTAGCAGCATATACTCCAAAAAGCCCGACAGCCACAAATCTGGAAGCTGAGCAAAGTACACAGATTTTATTCTAATGGCTGTGAAAAGGAAGACCTTTCAGTAGTGCCACTGTAAGGTAAGATAATTTCATACCAGCTTTGTGCTGACACAAATGACTACCTGTAGTGCTTGATGGGAGAGAATTTGGTTGGACCTGGCAAGTCTCTCATCTCTCCCTTTATCCTGGCTGGGGATGGCAGCTGTGAACGTTTTTCCAATTTCATATAGAGTCCACTGAACCTGCCGTAATAAAAATATTTAGAGTACTGATAACCTGAGATGTTGAGATGCCTCCCCTCAGCAATAGATATAATTAACCTTCATATGCAAGTAAGCATGTCTCATTTGTGGCAATATTTTGGCAAATGTGCATGGTAACCACAGTGCTAGTGTATCACAATTGCCCTTAATCATTTGTTGATTTTGAAAATCTTTGCTACTGCATTGCTTCACCTAGATCTCTGATGTTTTCTGCTGACACATCTTCATTCAGGTATTTGAAGGGTTAGTGCCTAAAGAAGTTTGTATTCTGCCAAAGCTGCATGGGATGGTTGCCTGGTAACAATACCTGTGGCAGAAAAAGTATTGCGTCAGGCATATGCCTGTTCCTACTTCTTTTTAGGGGACAGCGAAGAATTATAGAGAAGATATATTTTATTTAAGGAGCCTAGAAGACCTGGAAGAACTGAGAGACGACGTTGAAAAGGAAATGCTGTGAAACCAGTATTTCATTGGAGACTGCCTTCAGTAAACTACTGCAGAATTAAATTAACTTCCATTTTAACACTCTAGATAGCTGCCATGGGAAACCAACCTGCTTCCAGCTGCTTGCTGGGAGTCTCACCCCAGCAAAGCAGCCAAGTGCTTTAGAAAAGAGTTAGGCATAAGGTCCTCCATGTTTTAGCCTCAAGGGGCCTGCCAACGTGTTTAAACATCAGCAGCTAGACCGTATGTTGCTGTCTGCAGCCGTAACACTTACCGGGCACTACACCAGTCTCCTCTCTCAGAGGGAGACACACCACCACACAGCAGCCTGAGAGCTTGGTGACAGGTTCTGCACAATTCCCATTGTTCCCATGACCCATGCAGCTCCCTGTGGCAAGACAAAATTACTGCCTCTTATCAACAGTACCCAAACACACAGACTGACCTAAGCAGTATCAGCTGACCAGATAAGGACGTTATTAAGTCTCTGTCAGGGCTGGATGGGACCTCTGTTACTGCTGCCTCATCTTCTCAGCTGTCCCACCACTTTACTAGTAGGTTTATTCCTACTATCCACTTGTTGGGTGTAAGGAGTGGGGAGGAAGTTTACATTCTTTAGTAACTAATAAAGGCTAAAGAATGAATAAGTGACAGAAGTGCTCAGATAGACAGAAGGTGTATTTTGCCTGCCCACTTAATGGCATCCTAGGCTATTACCAGGGCTGTCAACCTGCAGTCTGGAAAACAGTGAGCATCTGTGAAGGGTCTGAAGGTCCTTGTTAAAGAAAGATCTTTACAGCATCCCCAGTTCTACTTAGTTTGAGCATGGGCAGAGGTCTGCTGGTCCCAAAGGTTAAAGATTACTTGAGCTTGGAAAAAAACATACTGTACTACAGAACCACAGAATAGCTGAAGTGGGAAGGGACGTCTGGAAATTGTCTAGTCCAGCCTGATCACTCAGAGCAGGGTCAGCTGGAGCACATTGCCCAGAACTTTGTCCAGTCCTTGTCTCAGAGAAACTCTAGTCCATAGCTTTAACTCTTTCCAAGTATCTCTTGAGTCCTTAGAAGTTTGCTGGTGACTGACACCATAAAGCCAAATGTGGCAAGGTCGAAAGGAAGAGAAAATTTGATCTTCTAGCCAAATTTCCTGTTTATTACAGTCAGAGATGTTTGCCAATTAATTGTGGCATCAATTCCAATAACTCTGGTTGATTACAGAAAATCTTTTAGGCTGACATTTTAATGTTGACTTTAAAACTCCAAATGACAGAGAAACTAGAACATCCCTTGAACAAATTATTCTAATGATTAATTACCCCTTCTATTAAATAAAAAAAAGTGCAGTATCTGATTTTTTCCAGGAATATGATATGCATGTTTGCTAGATTAAAAATTTTGTCAGGATTTTTCCCCCAGATAAATATTTATGGACCATGATATTCATATTTTATATGCTCTTGGATAAGATATATCCAGTAGCAGTCATAGCATAGTATTCTATGCAATTTTAATAATTATTGAATCACTGTTTTACTGTGCTACTACTTAAGTAGGTGTGATATGATTCATCACAGCTTATTCTATAAAGAACTGAAAGGAAAGTAAGCAGTGCTGGTTAGCTACTGTGAAGTGGGAAAAAGAAAATCTAGTGCTCTGCAGTGAAGTTTATCCTCAAATCTCCTGCGGCCAGAGTTCAGATTTTCTACATTTTGTTGTCATTAAATGGAATCTTAACCTTGGGCATAAAATGATTTCAAATAAACAGCTGCTAAACACTAGAGAGGCAGAAGGTTGTGTAGTGCTTGTGTGCTCCACTCCAGCAAAGTTGTTTTATTTTCTTATTGCTAACTCAGTTTAATCCAGCCTTTCTCATATTTTATAATTGCACAATCTGAAGGGTAAAATGTGTGCATGTCTGGGGATAACTATATTCCATTCAGTGAAATGACCCATGCAAGCAGAGCCCAGAATCCATCATATCCTAACACCTGTCACTCCCCTCTTTCCTGACTCCTTCCCTGTGCCAAAATACTTCAATCACATAAATAGAATCCTGAAAAAGAAAAAGCCTGGAAATATGTTAAAGTTACAACAGCAGACTTCCTGACACAGTCTGCTCTTTCCTTCTGAATTAGCTAACCATGGTTCTACCAGTCCCAGCTTCAGACTGCAGATTTATGGCACCAGCATTATGTTTGCTTTTAGAAAGCTGGAGGCTTTATATATCAACAATAGTAATTTCTTCCTTCTGGAAACACCACCAGGTATAGAACATCGGCTAGCTGAATTCGTCATAAATTTGTAACTTCTGAATAATGCTGAAATTATGATAATCTCTCAAATTGCTTTCTTATTTGAATACAAGACCTACACCCTTCTAGCTAAGAACTGATGCCAAAAGTCTTCACAGAGTTTCTCATTAGGCATCCACAAGCTAATAAGAATCTCACAGTAATCCAAACCTGGGAAATTCAGTATCAGGCAGCGAGCATATCTGACAGTGGTCATCCTGCCACCCTCTCTTCATGCCTGAATACTAAGCGGAAATAGCTGCGCGACGTGTCTCTGGAGCACACTGTCGCAGCCAGTTCTTGTGAGGGAAAACCCCCCAGCACCTACCACTGCTTGCTGCTGGAGACGGGGTACTGGGCTGGGTGGAATGCTCCGAGCCATCAGGCTAGTATCCACCTTCTCATGAAGCCCCTTTTAAGCCCCTTAAAAACAGTTTTCCAAATAAATAAGGCTAGTAACATTCCAAAACTCACTGAAGGCTCCGAAATCTCACCTGTTGGCCTCAGTGTTTATAATTTTTAAGATAAATTAATTAAGCTTCCTCTGGGCCAGTCTGCAATGAGCTGCATTGGTAGGCAGCCTGCGGCCATAGCTTGCCTCTCTCTCTGTGTCAGCTACATCAGCCACATGCAGTATCACAGGTCGGCAAACACTTACCTTTGGGCAATCAACACCAGCTATTTGCTATTTACATTTTCAATTACAGGTGAGTAGGATTAAACTTCCCTACCCCTCTTTGCAAATCCTGAGATTATAATTAAATATCATCACTGTTTTTAAGAGCTTCTCTCTCCAGTCTCTATACCGAGACTAGTAGTTTACCATTACCTTTTCTCAGCTGATCACACGTTCCCCTCACAAGCTGTACTCTCTGTGATATGTGGTGGAGATGGTTTAAACAAAAACCACAGGAGAGGAGCACCGTAACCAGCCTGGAATAATACACAGCTGGCTGGGAGAGCTGGGGCACTTGGCACTGCCTGGGCTACAAAAGCAGACACAGATGCTAACATAGCTGTGGTCTTCTTTAGGCGGAATAGAGGGACACACCAGGAAAATGACTATGAAAGACGGCCTCCTAAAAGACCCACTTGCAGATGTTTGTTCAAGACAGAGATGGAGAGTGCTTGCAATGTTTACTCTCTCCCTGTTTTTTCCACACACACACGTGGACTAAACTTTTGCCTGGCCTCACAAACCCCATTTCCGAGTATCAGCATTTAGACTCATCCCTAATGAACTTTTTCCTTCTTTGTTGACTGTGGCTCTTACTGACACAGTAGAGAAGACAGAGTTGGCCGTTTCAAAGGAAAAAGTATAGCTGTGGTTCTCCTTGCCAGTGTCCTTCTACTTTTCCTCCAACCTTCCTGATTATCCACAGACAACTTTTAGGCACATGCTTCCCTGATACTGGGGAACTGTCACTCTTAAAATGTGTCTCTGCTTTATATACATAATTATACCCTATATTGCTGACTGGTAGCAGAAATGCGTGGGAATAGGAAAAGTTCCCTGTTTAGATCTTCTTTCTCAAGAAAAGCAGAGCGTTTCCTGGGAGAAGTTGGGAGAAAAGAAGCAGCAAACTGATGGGAGAAGTAATTCGCTAGTAACAAGCAGAAGGAACCAGAAGTGCTCAATCTCTATGTGTGCATAAAAAATAAGACATAACAAAGATTCTACAATTCCCTAATTCTCATGAGAAATTCAAGTGGAAAAATAAATTCATCAATTTATTATTTTTTTACTTTATATGAATACAAATATCCTGCCTTTGCTTTACTTTTACAGAACATAAACAACAGAAGCCATGTCATGACTCATCTGGAATCATCCTTAAAATGAACTGTGTAGAGAACAGTAGTGTGTGCTGTACTAAAATATATTGGCTTTTTCTACTTCAGAATATTTCAGCAAATATCCATGCATAAGATCTGAATCCAGCTCCCACTCCATAGCACTATCCTTGTTCATGGAGAATTCAAGAGAGTTTTGTTTCAGAATTTCCGAGCCCTATCAAAACTATAATGTCAGAAACTTTATATTAGTGTAGTCAGTTGTCAGCACCATAAATGTATATCCATGGTGATGCTGTATCAGTAATATATAAGGAGAAACTTCTAAAGGACTGATGTTGATGCTGAGAGTTATGCCAATTTTTTATGGCTTCTGGCCAGCTGAATGCATATCTTATGTAAGTTAAGATTTTTGATTTCCAAATCCTTGTAAAAAAACACAAAACAAAAAAACCACAGAAATCAGAAAGTTGTTTCCTGTTTAGATGTTTACTTTTACTCATACAAATAGGTAGATGTGTTTGTACAAAAAGTTTATTTAAATGCATGTTGCATACATAAATTATGCATATTTTTTCATCTGCATGTGTAAACATTTCAATCAACACTTTGGCTATATGTTACCTAACACTCATTTTTATTTGTGTTTCTTCAGTATTTTGTCTTACAATATTTATAAAAGAATCTGACCTTGCTTCAGTGATAGAGGTCCT
>NW_010561468.1:0-10971 GCF_000687285.1 Phaethon lepturus | reverse complement strand
CCAGCCTTGGCACTACGGACAACCAAAAGCAGACGGGTCCATGCTGTTCACCGTGGCTCAGGACTACCGCAGAGCAAGGCTGTTACAGAACCGTACCAGCACAGGCAGTGTTTCGTAGCTGTATCTGCATCACCTGGCTGCTGGGGAGGAGTTTCTGGCTCCAAGTCTTCTTGGTGTGTCCTATATGAAAACAAGTCGCCCACAAAACCACACTTGACTCTTATAATTACTTTCACTTTCCATCAGAAACAGTAGAAAAAGATGTAATTGTTAACCATGACTGTTTTGCCTGGTTTCAATTTTAGTTGGATAAACAAGCAAAGGTGATAAACTGTATTGTCAATAGGAGGAATTTTCCATCCAGCAAACCAGTACAGCAAAATCCAGCAAAGTTCTCCCAAAAGAGGCCTTGCCCTAGACGGCTGAGAGCTAGATGAAATACTGTGAAAACTGGCTAGCACTTTCACAGGTTGTTTGCAGGGCAATAAAGACGAGATTCCTTTTTTCTCCTTTCATCCTCCCATTTCACCCTCCTTCTTTTTAAGGCCAGGCTGACAGACAAATGAGTTCTTAGCCTTAGTCTCTCCTTTTTCTCCTCCCACCTCCATTTTTTTTTCCTACAATATTTGGGTTTTACATTATTTCCAGGAGAAGCAGGAGAACTGAGCAGTCCCAGTAGCTGCTTTGCTAGCTACTGTGCAGACATTTGAAAGACAGACCCAGCTTAGGCTATCTATCAAAGATGGATAAAAGAGTAGGTAGGACAGAAATAGTTTCCTCCCCAGAGCCTTTTTGGGGTTTTTTGTGTGTCTGTCTGTCTTGAGGTGTAGAGAGCTCAGAAACTGCAGTGGTTTTCCTAAGCCTATGCAGGAAACGTATTAGAGAGCCATGGACTGATGCAAGACCCACCGTCCCACTCTTCGACTTCCATCACAAACCAATCCTTCCTTTCTTAGTATCTTTCTTTTGAAAACGATGTCTTCAGTGATCAGAACACAGGCATAACCGCCCAGGCACAATTCAACTCCTCATGACAGACAAATGTTGTTAAAATATATACATATGGAATTTAAGTTTGCTCTTGCTCAAGAACTAATATGACAAGAGATTGTGTTCCGCTTCTTTCCTCCAAAACAGCCCCAGGCTAAACCCCAGGACTGAGATAACACCGAGAGCTGAGAGACGGCAACAAAGAATAAATTCTGGAAAGCAAGCTATTAAAGCCAGAAGATTGTTCTGTTTTCCTATTGGTCTTTATCTGCATTTATTAGTGGTTTTTCTAGAGATTAACTTCAAGGATCAGATTGTCCAGCAAGTTCAGATTCCACTGAAGCTTTGCAACCACTGTATGAAGTTAAAGTTACCATTCTCCCCGACTGAAATAAAAAGGTTTCAGTGCAAAGTGAGGTACCTTTTCCCACATCTGATTTTGTTACCTAGTTTGATGGGGTTTTTCTCAATCCTAATCTGTTTATTTCAAGAACATTCTTAAGGATGTAAGACTTGTCCTCAGGGTAGTTTTGAAACCCGTCTAACCCAATAGCCTGTCTTTTCACCAGCAGATGCCTCACCAGAAGGGTTAAGAAACCCACTAATCTATTCTTCCTAATTCATGCTAGAATTTGGTTAAATCCTGCAACATGAAAGTCTGCACCCTTGTTAAAACTTACTTTTCCCCTGTAGCTTGCAAGTGTTTTGAATCTCCGTTCAACTTTTGATTCCTGGTTACAAAAGCCAACATCAGAAATAAGAATTTCCTGTCAGTTTTCATTCTCTCCTGTTATTTCCATTTTTCATATTTATAGCTTTTTGTTTATATAAAAATGGGTCTAGACCTATTTGTCCTGGTCAGTAATGTATATTCCACATGAACATGAGTTATTTAAACAAGTTTTTTGGAGTAACATTGCAAATTTTCTTTCATCTGTAGAGAAATTAATTTGTTATCATAATACCAGAGTTCAAAGCAGGCAGGAACCACCTTCTCTACCCCATAAGACAGCAACAAGGATACACCATAAAAAATTACTCCTCTCTGATGTTCAGCATATCAAGATTGCCACTCTTCAGATCCCATTCGGTGAAACTGAAGAAAATACTAAGTTTTTAAGAATACAAAATTGTGAGTTACTTTAAATGTCCCAAAAGGCATTTTAAATTTACATTTTAAATACTATTGGAGTATTTAAAGTATATAAGTGGAGCTTTATTAAAAAAAAAAAAAAGAAGAAGAAAACACAAAACAGAACAGCAGCATTCTGCACTACAACTGGGAAAATCACACAGCATGACACCTACATGCTTTAGGGTATCGGTTCCCCTGCCCACCCTCTGGAAACACCCGTCAGTGGTATTCCAGAAGGAGACTGGTAGGCAATCATGCACCAACAGGGACCGTATTAGCTGCCGTTACCCAGAGTCACCCTCCAACAGTTTTTAAGTTGATTTACACAATGAGGAAAAGAAGGATAGCATTAAATTAGTTATTACTTCTCCTTGCCAGCAACCAAAACCAGCATCCCACTGTAGTTGTAGCTGAAAACCACAGAACACAAAGATTGAAATAGTCAGCTTAGCAGTTGACTATACTATATATTGTACACTGTATACCATATATATGTATTTTTCTAACCGTATACTATAATACGGTTAGAAAACACAATTTTTTTCTCTGATAAAGTGAGATGAAACTAATGATAACACAAACATTTCTACCTAGAGAAAAACAAAGTTAGGAGTAGCAGTTCTCTGGTTGAATATTCTAAATTCATAAAATTGCTCTTTATCTTTCTAAACAACAAAATGCCAAAGAGCAGTTTTTAAGAAGCTCTACAAGAAGAAACTGGCATAATTATTCCGTCTTAAATAAATAACACAGGCACTCCAGCCTTTATTTAGTTATGGAGGCTTTAAGCAATGTCCTTTTCTACATTCATTAAACAGAACTTGAAGATCATGTAATCTCTGCCCAGAAGCAATCAGAATCATAACAACTGCACTGTATCTCTGAAAGCTCATCACTCAGCCATCAATTAAAAAGAAATTCAGCAGTTAGAGATTTCAATTGTCCTTCATTAAGATGTACAATTCCTTTTTAGGTAACTGCATTAATTTAAAGTAATTTTTAAATATATTTTTCAGAAAAAGATTTTTTCTAAAATAAAAAAATCCATTCATAAACATCATCAAAATTGATAAATATAAATTCCCTGGTGATATAGATCCTGGCTAACAACAAAAGGTTTATATTCATTTAGAAAATTGGTTTCTACATAAAATCACACAGCTGACTAGAGGAAATAAATAGAAATCCGCATACAAGACTTGCTATTACTGAACGAGTTCCTGATTATTACGTTTCCTTTACAAGGTGTTTATTTATTCTTTTCATACTATTTATATGTCTGTGCATTAAATAAAATGCATACCCTTCTGTTAGCAAAAATAGCACATTATAACGGCTCCAGTACATAACTGTTTCCTTAATACATAATGTGTGTGCTCCAGACATTTAAGTTTACCATTCCATAGGCCACTGCACAACATTCCTTCTTTGCCTGTAACCCAGCTCAGGTGGAAATTCAATGAATTTAACCTCCTTTCCAAAATCCTGAATTAATTAATGGTAAATCACATCAGGGATTACCTCTAATCCCTCCACCTGCATGAGCATAGAGGACATGCCTGATAGCATCTGTGTGTCATTCACAAGGGCTGAGGTAACAAACCTTTCATCAAGCATTTAAATAATGGGGGAATAACATATGAGGACTCTCGCATTAACACACACCATTAACTTACCTAGCTTAAACTAGCATTTTCCCAAGTGATTATACCAAGGACTTCATTGCAAAGGAATAAATTACTACTCTTTCTTTCCCATTCATTTCTCTCTTGAGAAAATATAATGCTGAAATGGCATTATTTCCCCTAGAAATGTTAACATCCCACAAATGGGTGGACATACCTCCACCAACACATGTAAGAGGCCAAGGACCTGAATAAATAAGTACTTAATACTAATTCCATTCTCTAGTTACTTTAGGTGGAAGTGTCATAGCAATTTCTGAGGAAAAAAAAAAATCAATGATGGGTTAAAAAGAAGTCTATTTGAAGTTATTAGAAAACACAATGAACATCTGTCAGTCATAAAAATGGATCCATGATGCTCCAGTTCTGTCCTTAAAAATGTTATTTACAACACTATCCGCATACCAGCAATTAGCAATATGTATATATCTTTCGTATCTCACCTTTTGATCCATGAGACTATTAATTAGAGCAATTCTTGCATTACCATTTCAAATTATTTTGTACAAGAAAAGGGACAGTTGAATTTTTTTAAACACAGCCAGGACTCAAAATCATTTATGGCTTTATGAGATAAATGCGGTGATCTTAATCTCTACCCAGAAATGAAATGTACATCAAAACAGCCTGTAAAATCTTCCTTCACTACAGCTTTCTGGTTTGTGAACACTTTGAATGACTCTAGCCTCATGTCCTTCTCAACCAATTCATATGCACTTTCTGGGTTTTTTGAAAGTTCTAGCTTCAGCTCTTTCTTGGCAAAACCTTGCTCTTAAGGATGCATATCTGCTCTTTATCTAAATCAGCAAAGCTCCAATAGCTCAATATGCAGTATATTGATTTATGAGAGTCGGGCACATCCTGTAGTCCTTGAAATTGTCCTCTTTGTATGGTCTAAAGACAAATCAGAGTTAATGTGCAGTAGATAGGTCTGAAAGCTAAATTTGTCCCATTATCCTGACATTCATCACCACTTACTGCGCCCTGTCCACCTTAGCATTGTTTCCAGATTCCATTAAGTTCAGCAAAATTTGTAATTAATAATTGATTCCATTTGTTTTCTGGCACTGTATCTGTAGGGTTGCTGTCAAAGAAGTGTTGCTGGATTACACTTTTACTTATTTATTTACTTGTTTCAATCTCAGTGGTTTAATGAGCCTGCATCACCTCCAGAAAACTGATGACAGGACAGTAGTAAAAATGTTTGCTTTGAGGGACACAGCTCCGGGTATTTTGTAGCCCTGCCTGCTTGTAATGCTCTGGAACGTGTGCATGTGCACACTCGTGGAAAGAGCAGAACATCTGAGCATAAAATTACGGCAACTTTAGAAATTGTTTTTTTAGTTGAATTCAATTTTTGTATTTTTTAAAGCACAGTGTTTTTTAAACTAGTTTAGAAATTAAGAGTGGCTGGTTTCCCTACCTATACACAGCGTGCACTTAATAAGAGAACATTCCAGTTCCCCATAGATGCTGGGGAAGGTAATACATGTCTTTAGATAACATGTGAGACTAGAAGCAGTAATTTATTTTCTGCTCGCTCTCAG
Organism: Phaethon lepturus; assembly: GCF_000687285.1. NCBI lineage: Eukaryota > Metazoa > Chordata > Aves > Phaethontiformes > Phaethontidae > Phaethon > Phaethon lepturus. The sequence continues at coordinate 5,614 of NW_010561468.1, read as the reverse complement.
ATTCAGTTTATCCAGAGAGGCTAAGTCAGCATTTCCAGTGAACATACTCAAAGCCAGATCTTCAACAGCTCTAAAGGGATGCCCTTTTGACTCGATTTCTGGTATAACTGTCTCTCAACTTGTCCTGCACATTGACTTCCTACCATTATGTAGCTGGAACTTTTTTTCCCCAGGATGTCTGAAGTGTAACCCTAAGCTGAGATCATTCATGCATTTTGCAAAATTTGTCCTCCTCAACAGCATTTGTAGGAAAGGCCTTAAGAAGAGTTTACACATACTCCTTAAGCGATTGTTTAATTTATTTAACATGCCCATTGTGAAATTAAATGCTCACTCTGAATATTTCTATAAAAGGATATGTTCTAAGGTATTTAAATATTGGCTAATATTATATTGAAGCTGAGAGTAACACATTATTTCTACGGCAAACACAATGAGTTGAGAAAGCACAGGCTAAATAACAGTATTATAGAATTCATATGTTCTTTATATTTGATAAAATCTTAACATACATATCTATAGCATCACTCATACATGACAGTTTGACATGTTCACAACTGAAGAATAAACTAATAAAAAATGAGTGTAAAATTGAAAGCCCAAATGATAACTAAGATGTATCTTCAACCCCCATACCGATCATGTGTTCTTTCTCATTTTCTCAAAGAACTGTCTCTGAATATCATCCATAAAACAAATGGTAGGTGAACATTTTGTTTCATTGAAGAGAAGGCAATAAACACACAGGGTCACTGTGAGACTATGAAAATTGCTGCAATGTCCCAACCCACTGACGAAGCTATGGAAAGAACAGGCAGCTTAGCCTGGTATAAACCTCTGAGGCACCCACATCCTCGGGGAGGAGCTGCAGCTAGTGAGCATGAAAGGGACTTGCCTTAGCAAATGGAAAGTATTTTCAAAGCATGTTAGAGAGTTAAGTGCTCTAGAGAGTCCCGCATCTTTTTTCTGTAGTAGAAGAGAGTATCACTCCCATTTTTCCCTCTTCATCTTTGTAGTGGTTTTTGGGAAAAGTATTAAGGCAGCCACTACAAAAGATATCAAATAAGTGCAGAACTGGAGGTTGGTAGGAGTTGTACTATAAGGGATCTTATTCTACTCTCATGACCTTGTCCTTTCCAGATCATGGCAATTTGTGTATATAAAATGCTGAGTTATTAGCCTATTTTATGGGAGAAAAATTCTCCAACGGAGAAATGAGAGAAAACTTCATTACTTCGAACTCATAATTTCTATTCCTCTGCATGAAAACTACCTGTCAAGGGAATAATAAGGCCCTTCATGGTGCCTCTAGCAGTATAAAGCGTTGCCAGGAATTTAAGGGGGAAAGCTGAACAAGCTGACCTTATTTAAACTTGTCTGCCTAAATTCTGAAAAGCACTTACATCTATGAAATGGCATTCAGTGGATAAAAGAGAAGATTGGAGGAAAGAGGTTTTCCTGTCTTTCCCTCTTAAAATGCCAATTATTGCTCAAATTGCACATTATTTGCTGAGCCTGGTGGTTGATAACTTTGAATACCATAACCTTGAATACCCAAATGCTCTCCATACGGTTGCAAAGACTTGCTTTGTAACAGACTACATAAAGGAATCTAGCCAAAACCCAGACTTAATTTAGATTCTACTATTGATTTGATTTTAAACTTTCCTACACTGGTCCTAGTGAAACTGCACACAAGCAAATCCCCAAATAATGTGTCAGGACTGAACACAACACAAATCAAAGGTCAAACTCAACAGTTTTCAGAGCACTCCCCCTCCAGAATTGTATCGCTCTTTGGTTACGCCAAGCAAATCTGCCACCAAATTCCTGAATGTCGTGCCTTGATTCTTTTGTTTATAAATTCAGTGTGGTGTTTGTCATGGAGAAATCAGGATTGAAAAGAAAAATGCTGACAGCTCTGACTTCACTCATAACTGCTGTGTTGTCTGTGAAGTCATGTTATTTAGTGTGTTAGTGCAGGTGTGTATGCACTCTTCCCTACTGATAACAGAAGGAGAGAAGCTAGTGATCTCCTAAGAGACAGGAGTTAAACCTTTTAGACTTACATGATCTTAATACACAGTGCGCATTGAATCAAATCGACTGAGCCTTAGCTCATTCACAGCCTTAGATATTGAATGGCGAATCTACAGAGGAAAAAAAAATTCACTTTCTTACTAATATTTAGTCATAGTGGAAAGAGATACTGGGACTGTCATTCATACCTAGTCACGACATGCTTTAAGTTTTTATAATTTCCTTGGCTATTATATGATTCTCATTTCTATGGAGTTACTAAATGGAATAGTCCTTACTGTAATTAAGTCTATTTATTATTAATGATGTGATTGTTTCTTTTCTCCTCTCCCTTGTTCAAACGAATCTAAATCCTGATCACGGAAGACACATTTGGTCAAATTCTGATCTCAGTTAGACCGTCATGAGCTGAAATATTTAACTCCATTGAGTCAAAGGCATCATTCTAAATTTATAAAGGCACAAAATAAAAATCTGGCCAAGTATATCGAAGGTAACCAAACATAAAATTGCTACACCCTCATGAAAACACAGCAAAGTACAGAGATCAATGGGTCTTCTTGAAGAAAAGATAAATAAGTGGGTAACTGATCCAGAAACAAAACAAAATCAAACGAGTCTTTACCAACAAACATTAAAAAAATGCAGAACTACCCAGAACATAAAAAACATTAAATACAGACAACATCTTCACTTCATCTGAAAAACTTAAGCACTTGGTTCACCCCATGTGAACAAAAGGAGCTAAAAAGCAAAGAAATCCCAGTCCTGCCAAAATAGAGCAAGATACTGAATAGACCTAGGGAAGCAGGTAGACTCTGGAGGTCAGGCAAAACATTAGTAAAATTAAACATAATTTTTAAAAAATTGATTTCTAAACTTGAAAAATTAACTCTATGTTAGTGCATGCTTCTTAAAGTAGAAAGAGATTGTTGCTTCAGAACAACTGCAAGTTGTTAACTGGATTTTTTTTCCAACGCAAAAACAGTAAAAAAAAAAAAGGTTCTGCTTCTGAAAAGAGCAGCTGTTCCTCCCCCCTCCCCATTTCCTTCACCCTCAAAATAAACTAAATGCAACCATTTTGTTTTGTTTGAAATTATTCAGATAATGGTTGTTTTTGTAATCTTTTGTAGCCTATACTTCCACCCAAGTTTTAACCCACTGTGGATTATCTGAACTTTGGGACATCATCTATATACTACTGTACGTAAAACGCAGTAGCAGATTGATGTGAACTCTTCTGATAACTGGGGCCCTTCACAGGTAAAATATTATTCAGATGCCTATGGATCTCAGGAAAAAATGACACAAGAGCAAATGGCACTCTAAAAATACCTTCCTTTCTTCAGCTTGGGACTGTCAGGTGAGCAGTTTTATGTATAGACAGGCAAGACGAAGCCTACAAAATGCTGCTCTTCCTGTACTGGTAACCAACTTTCCTGGTTCTGATGTTCTTTCCTGATGTTCCTGACCTTCTGTGTCACGTAGCAGAGACTAAAAAGAGAGCAGCAAAATCACAGACATACCAGCAAATTCCTTTGGGTCCCCGTAGCTGGAGATGTGCAGATGAAGGCTCTCAAAGCCAGTCAAGGCTCTGAAGTAGTGTCCTTGCTTGCTGTCAGGCTGCAGTTTAGAGGCTTATATGGTTAACGTGTCTTCCTAATTGTCTGGAAATAGTTGACTGCTCTTGCTTGCAGACAGTGCAGAAGGTGAGGACTCTCCTTTGGGTACTGCAGATAGTCTCAGTGTGAGCAATGTTTCTGCTGCCAAGATCACCTTGCTGTAATGAATTTTTAAATCTCCAACACTTAGATATCTTCTGGGAAATCTTCAGATGGTTAGTTATCTTGACTTTCCAGGTTCTTTGTCTCACCACAATCATTCAAAGGGAAGCCAAAGATCAGGTCCCTGACCACTTAAAATTGTTCACTGTGGTTTTTGCATTCAAACATTGCTTCTTCACTTATTTTTTCTGAAGTGTACTAAAGTACTTCCTTTAATTCAATGAAAATTATTTGCTTGTTTCTCAAATCCATTTCTATTTTAATATTTAATATTTTCCAGCTTTGAAGAAATGAAATAGTATAATAGAAGTCTCACTTCTTTATTAAAAGTCAGTCTAACATGTTTTGCATGTTTTGGACTATTAAGAAGGCATAATGTTATCCAAAATTCATTGAATTCTTGTATTTAATGCCCTACACAAGCTTTTAGGTCTGGCTTTTCCTAACTCTGATATTACAGTATATTTCATTCTTTCCTATACAGCAAAATGCATATTATATTGCAGTTCTTTTGTTGAAATCTAACAAGAGCATTTTTTAAAGCTGTCACTTTGTTAATTGTTTTCTAGAAGCTATAGCAACAGAGAGAATATTTTCTTTTGTTTCAGTTGGTTGTGACAGATACTATGAATTACCATTTATGCATAACCTTTTCATCAGCAATATTACAGCAAGTTAAAATCAAGTGATAACATATAGCGTATTATCTAATACCTGCACATGGGTTTTCAGGCAAAGCTGTCCTGACTGTTCTTGTCTTGTAGAAGGCCCCAAATACAGCAGTTGTGCTTTCACACCATCATCCAGTTGTAGTGGAGGTGAAAGTCATGCCCACACAAAAGGATGCTGGAGATGCCTTAGGTACTCTAGCTGAACATGGTGTGATTTCTCTGTGATATTATATAAATGGAGAATTTATGAACAGGTTATCAGCCTTATCTCTTTGCATGGCTTGTGCTACATGTTCAAGGTATGCAGCAGGCAGAGCACAGGCTAACTACTGCTTCTTCTCTCTTGCCTTGGGAATGGCCTTCCCCAAAAGCTCTAGACTAGTGCTCAGAGCAAAACTGAGGAAGTTCCCCAACTCATCTTTTTCCTGTCATGACAAGTTTATGGGACCTGACAAGACGCATCCCAGAGCCCTGAGGGAATTGGCTGATGTAGCTGCCAAGCCACTCTCCATGATATTTGAAAAGTCCTGGCAGGCAAGTGAAGTCCCTGGACACTGGAAAAAGGAAAACAGTGCAAGGTAGCAAGGAGGACCCTGGGAACTACTGGCCCATCAGCCTCACCTCTGTGCCTGGGAAGATCATGGACCTCCTCCTAGAAGCTATGCTAAGGCATATGGAGGACGAGGAGGTGATTCGAGACACCTAGCATGGCTTCACCAAGGGCAAGTCCTGTCTGACCAATCTAGTGGCCTTCTATGATGGAATGATCACATCAATGAACAAGGGAAGAGCGACGGGTGTTGTCTATCTGGACGGCATATCTGTAAGGCCTTTGACATGGTCCCCCACAAAATCGTCCTCTCTAAATTGGAGAGATATGGATTTGATGGGTGGACTGTTGGGCGAGTGAGGAACTGGTTGGATGGTAGTGCTCAATGGCTCAATGTCCAGATGGAGATTGGTGATGGGTGCTGACCCCTTAGGGGTCTATAATGGGACCAGTACTGTTTAATATCTTCATCAGTGGCATAGTGGGATCGAGTGCACCCTCGGCAAGTTTGCAGATGACACCAGGCTGAGTGGTGAGGTTGACGCACCTGAGGGATGGGATGCCATCCA
>NW_010561467.1:350-28636 GCF_000687285.1 Phaethon lepturus | reverse complement strand
TATATAATTTACACTCCTGACGTTAGGAATGCCAGCTTCTCTTTCTTTTCTTTCCAGTTCCAGGCAGGAATGAACAATTGCAATACTGCTTATACACCAATACTGCTGGTGTAACCTTACAACTAGCTAAAGCAATGTAGAAGCTGATCAGTGGCGCAAGATTGCCAAGTTTGTTAAGACTCAGGAGCATTCTGGAGGGGAAATGCTGGGAAAAAAAACCTGAAGTTATAAAATGCGGAGGATTTCTCACCAGAACCCTTCAGCTTCGGGAACTTTAAAGCTCAAGCACATGTCTCTGTAATGCTTCGTCTTCTTTCAATGTGCTTTTGGAGATGCTGGTGGAGCATGGCAGACTTCTGTACCTGGAATAATGAAAGGTGTTGAGTTGATTTGCTTGCAATTTTCTCCTGTTCCAAAGCTAAACTGAAGTTGAACTTTACACCTCATGACATTTATGTGGAAACTGTGTTTTCAAATAACACATGAAATAAAAGTCTGCAAGCCTAGGAAAAAAAAAAAAAGTACTGATGATGTTTCAAGCTACTTACGAGGTTTAAGTGAATATTTTAAACTTTAGAAGGTTTAATCTTTGTTATTTGAAACGAGGAAAAACTTTGCCACCTCTCAATATCTGTCTCAACACCTAGGTCTCACCTAATACTCACAACATACTCGCAACACTGTCAGAAGCATCTTCCTCCTTGTACATGGAAGAAGCTTAGAAATACTGAATAAAAAAAATACTTGTTATGAAGATCAAGTGGCAGCTTACAAATGCTGGCTGTAACCGTCAGCTGCCTGGCAAACTGCGTTTTTTGGGCCATGGCCCCGGGCTCCTGTGGAGCTAGGAATATCAGGGTTGGCATCTTCTGACCCATCAGCAGGGACTCCTGGCTGTCTTGGTCCCAACACCTTCCTCCAGCTATCGAGGTCTCTCTGCCAGCGGCGAAGAAGCTGACGGCTGTCGGGTTTGGGGGGCTGAGGGGGAAGAAGTGTCTTGGGGCGGGCTGTGGCCATGGCGGGGCAGCGCTGCTGGAAGTCCTGGGTTTGGTCCCACCGAGTGCCGTGTCCCTGCTTGTGACCGCTGGACTGAACGGCACCACCGGGGCAGCAACACCTCAGACAACGGGCAGGTACCGGCGGATTGCCTTTTCTCCATCTGATTTGACAGCCTGTCAAATCAAAGAGCACTCTTACTCTGGTGCTCTTACTTAAGCCTCCTAACAGTTCTGATTTAACTGTCTTTCCAATAAATTGAGGAAACTAATTTCCCATTTCCCAGGAGTATTTGGGCAATTAATTGTAAAAATACTTTGTAAGTGCAGGAGCATTTATCTCATTCAAGTTCATTCCTGCCAGAGCTTGAAAGTACCACGATTCAAGTTTACTGGAGCAGTTAGCCCCTGACATCATCAGCAAATATTTAATGACTACCCCAAACGCCCATCCCGGAGGTCTGGGCCTGCATCCTGCAGTCCCCGGACCTGAAGGAGGTGACCACGATGCTCCTCCTGCTCACATTTCTCCCGCACATCCATGGAGAGGAGTGGGGGCTCTGCCTGCTGGGACCTGCCTTTCCCCTTCCGTAAGAGCACGCCTGTGGACGTGCGTGGAGTTGCCGCGTTGTTAAACGTAACTGAAGTTTGAGGTTTAATGACAAATAACCCCTGCTGCAGCTGGGACAAGACCTTCGGCAACGGGACTCCTGCTACTGTGCGCTCCGTCGGAGATGACCCAGACCCGGAGGAGCGCGTAGCTGCTTTGTGCACGGTGACTCCTGGGGTGCGACGTGCCAAAAATCGCCTGCGGCCAAGTACTTTCAAATACTTTTCAGCCCCCAAAAGTGGTGGTGGGGGAGAGGATGTTTACTGTGCTCCTGTTTAATAAGCTAAGGGCAGTTAATGCACTCACGGGTACCGTACAAGTTATTCGGCAGAAATTAATCATTCACATACATGTTGAATAAAATGGTAGGAAAAAAAGGTCAGGATTTCTCTACTGCTTACAAGGCTATTTAATTTTTTTCCAGTGCTGTAAGACCGGTGCGCAAAAGGCTTTAGCCCCACAGCTGGAAGGTGGCAAAGTGGTCTGATCTTCGCATTGCAAAACCTTCCCTAAGCCGCTTCCACCATCAGCGGGCGGTGGCCAGGAAGGCAGTTGGCAGCAGCCGTAACTGCTGATGACGAAACTGGTGCTCAGCCTTGCATCTCCAGAGATACCGAACCTCCCGTCTTCCGAGCTCTAAAACCCTCAATGGCCCCCGCCCGCCCGGCTGCGCGCTGCGCGCCCGTGTGCGCATCGGCAAGCAGCCACGCACCTGAGCTCCTGCACCCCGGCCCGTGGCGTTTTGGTAACAAGATCTCGATGCCACTAAACAAGAAATAGAAAAGCCTTTTATTGCTGAAGAATATTTGTGGAATACAGAAAAAAAAAAAATTCATTTTTAGCCCAGCCAGTCCTATTCCACCAGATCACCGAGGTGCTGTGGGAAACAAGACAGAGAGCAAATATGCACGTAAGCCCAGCCACAGCCGCTCTGCGAGTGATCTGGCACGCCTGCGAAGTGGTTTGTGCAATATGGGTGTAAATCAAGGCAAGTGGAAGGCAAGATAACACGCTTTTAGGAAAGCAAGTGGCACCACCTAATCTAGGCATTCAGGCGTGATTATAGCTTAAATGAAAACATTTCTGTGACTTTGCTGGCACAAAGGGCGGAGTGGCTTGCTCATTTGAACCCCAGGGGAAAAAAGGTAAATAAACCCCAGGGGAAAAAGGGTAAATAAGCCTCTATTCCTCCTTTCCTCATGTTTCATTTCAGCAATACCTTTGAGGTCGCTGGGACCGCATTCAAAACGGATGCATCTGTCGCCGTTTGTATTGCTCAGAAATTCAAATTTCTTCCAAGATTCACTCTTGGGGGGAAGGTGCTTGCCAGGCAGTGCTCTGCAGGTCTTTCGTGGACAGGATGTAGCCAGCGGGGAGGTTTGATGTTGACGAAGTGGCTATGCAGTCACTCCCACCGTGCGACCGCACAGGGTCCCGGCCCGGGAAGCCGGCGTGGGGCAGAGCGCCGGGACGGGGCAGCCCGGCTTCTCCTGGCAAGGGGGTTTGGGTGCAGGATGGGGACTTAACTCCCAAGGGAAGAGGACAAATATTTATATCTGGTCGTCGGTGGCTCTGTGAAACAGAGCGTTGCTCTCCAGCAAATCCTCCAAGGCAAGAACTCTTATTTATTGCCCCCAGCAACAGCTTATGCAGGGATGAGCTCTCCGTAGGGACAGCAGAGCCAGCACCATGGCATGCCACCGCTGGCTTTGTCCCTGGCGGAAGGAAGGGGTTACCCTTCCAAGTTTTTCTTCAGTCTTTGAGTGACAAAGTATGTTTTGTGTGATCCTTGTGCCGGCACAGCCTTCACGCCGCCCTCGCTGCCGGTTTCCCAGACGTCCCCAGGGGAGAGCTGCCCGAAGAGGCTCTGCAGGGCTGCGGTCGGGGCGGCCGGAGCTCTCATGGCGCTTGTACATGCGGGACGTGCCTATTGCTATAAGCTAATGGAAGTAGGCTTAAAACGGACATGAGTAGTGGCAACTGGTCTTGCTGTGAGCTGGGAATCTATGAAAAGCAGAGCAAATGGGTGGGCTGCAGAGCGGGGGGAATTGTTCATGCTTCATCTTGCAAAGGAGCATCTGCTTGGGAGACGTAGTCCATAGACTGGGCCATGCAGTGGCCCATAGTGGTTATTTTCTTTTTCCATTCCTCCCAATCACACACGCTAACGCTTAAGCATGATCATTATTCTTTTGGCCAAGGCAAACCTGCAGTTGTCCTGAATGCCTGCAGAGTTTGTTCCTTAACCAGATGAGATGAGATGACATATACTCTCGTTTTCTCTTCCTCTCCTTACCCCCAGGTTACCTTGGCAAATCTTTTCTGGTGACAAAGGCATGACAGTAGCAGCCAGAATGAAACCTGGCTTCTAAGTGGCAACAGAGACTCCTGCCACAATTAATAAACTCAAGTTTATTAAACAACTTAATAACTACCAAACTTAGTAAACTAATAGCTTGCTTACTTAGCAAACTAAACTGAAGTTGCAATGTTATTTTATGTAATTCATAATGCTCTGTTCTGAACGAGCAAACATTATTTACATGAGTGAAAGCTGCCTCCAAACCCAAGTGTTCACAACATGATGAGAAGTATGAAAAAAAAAAAGGAATCACAGATGAAGAGGGAGACGTGTTGCTGACAAGATTTGATCTGGCTTTTTGTAGCATAGACTGCATGGATCCAGATGGTGTGGAAAAAAAGAAATTAAGGGCAAATGCGCATAGACAGAGCTCTAGCAGAACAAGATGACTGGTTCTAGTTACATATTAGTAGCTGCTAAGCAGAAATTCTACCATTAAGAAGTTAATCAAAATGTTCCATCAAATTGTTTAGAAATAAGATTCAAATCTGATAAAGAACACACAATCCTTTTTTCCCATGAGTATTGCACTGGAAGAGCAACCATGTTTATATATTGTATGATTAAGCCTTGCAACCTTGGGAAACAATGATATTTGATTTTGTTCTTTTTAAGTTCCAGACTTTCAAGTTAAACTTCTTTGACGCTATTGATGCTATTTTGTTTTCACAGTAGGTGAAGTCAAAGGCAGAGATCAAGCGTGGACCGTTTCATCTCAAGTGGAAGGAGTTTAGGAATGGAAACTCATCTGCAAGTTTATGATACCAGTTATAGTGCACATGTTGTAGAGTAATGAACTTTGACTGGGGAGAAAAAAAAAATTCCATGAAACAAAATAAGGAAAAAAATAGAAAAAGGGGGCACTTCTGATGGTTTTGAAGAAGTTTAATACAAAGGAGACCAATCCAGATGCACTCCAGCAAATTATTAATCTGGGTGTAGGAGGGGTGATTAGTCTGTCCAAGGAGAACAGCCACATGGAAACTGTCTCTTGCAAAAAATTCATAATCTTCTTGCACAAAATGAATAATTAAAACTTGACTTTAGAGCTGTCTTTTGTAATAAACTAGAATATATGAAAGAAGTGGGAAAATTACATCACCATATATTTAATTTTTTTCATAATTTCATAGCACAATCTGAGCAAAATACAGATATTTTGCCATTACTGGATCAAATACTACAAAAGTCTCGAAGCGACAACTCTAGATTTGAGAAACAGCAGCTGACTGCATGACTGTTCAGAAAAGGCAGTTTATTTGGTGTTTATCTTCTCCTTTTGAGACACAAATCTCTGTACTACTGGCACTGAAGATAGCTTGAGAACACGGTCCAAGACGGGCGAATTCAGACCCCATTTATGCGAATCAAAGGTACTCTAACTGGCACGTGGCACCTACGTCTTAGCAAAAGCCCCAGAGTTCTAGTGACAGTGGAAAAGGAGCGCTGTGGGAAAAAAATGGAGAAATACCACTCCTCTGTTCTGATTTGCACCTGAAAAAAAAAAAGTGACAACTCCCGACTCCTGCCCTGCACCCTGGAACCGTGTCTACCCGGCGTGGGTGGTATGAGGCACTTGACATGCTTCGCTGAAACAGGAGAGCTAGTGTCTAGGATCAGTCCCTTTTTTGCATTTAGACAATGCAGTGCCAGACAGACTATTAGACATTATGATTCAGTTATTTGCTACTTCTGCAAAAGCTAGACTGAGCGAGCTGATCCGTGTGATGCAAATAGCAGTGAAATTGGTCTAGTTTGCCTATATCAGGAATATGAGGCTGCGTATACTGTTTAGCATAGATATTAGGTGGCATGCCTAGAAGATTTTCTGCAATGCTGAGATTCTTGAAGAAAGACCGGTAAGTAGCTAGACCAACAACCTACCTTTTTTTTTTTTTAAACTCCAAACCTGAGTCAGTGATTTGAATGTTGGGGTTATTTTATTTTATTTTTAAGCCCGTGCTGTGACTCCTGACGATGGACTCAGCAGTGGTGAATGAGCCATGCACACAGCTCAAAACACAATGTGCACATACTCTGCTGGGTCCAGCCGTACAGCTAGTCCGGAGCCCAGAAAGGGAGGAGCAGAGGAGACAACATTCACTTAAGGCTGGGACTTTGCTAAGGGGGCACCCACCGCGTACCAGCAGAGACCCACACTTGAATGAAGGACGGGAGCGGTGGAGTTGACCTGCGGAGTCAATGTCCACAGCTCAAGCCCTTGCTCTGCACATTATGGGGACCCACTAACAGGCTTTTTACACTAGTCCTGATCTGTAGAGAGTGGAGTGTGCCTGACCTGCATGGCTCCAGGGATGGAGGCAGAGCAAATCCTTGTTGTAAATTTTAACCTGCATCACATTCACAGTGTGAAAAGGACGGGAAAGAGAAGTGGAACTTTGTGCAGATTTAACATCATTTTACTATCATATTACTATCTATCTATCTCAGTGATTTCATACAGAGAAGCTGTCATTAAAGATTTTTAGTAAAACTTTCTATGAATAAATCTGCTTTAAGAAAGTAAACTAAACACCCAGCCTTTCCGTGAAGCGCTGCAACCCCAGGTACGGCTCTCCACCTGAGCAATGCAGCATCTGCTCTGTCATGACTATCGATATTATGTGTAAATGTGTCAAATATATGTCTCCAAAATTAAGCTGATTCATTATAAATAATGGACACAGTCCTAGTAACCATATGTAGAAAAATCTTTGTAAAGCAAGGAAGTAAGCTCCAGAGGAAAGCCATAGGACCTGGGCTGGTGAAGCTTCATTGCTGTTTTTACAAGAGGTGACCGTTACCGAGACATTGCAACTTCAACCAGTTAAATTACAAATCCAAGTAAAGCATACTCATAAAGAAGAAAACTCCAGTAGAAATGCCTCATTTCCTAAGCTGCATATATACTTTTAATCTCTTGTCTCCTTTCTTCAGAGAAAAATGCCATCACTGTAAGTCAGTCAGTCAGTTGTCCTACAGCTTTTTAAGAAAAATGTATTTGTTCGGGAACATGAGCTAGTAGTATAACTTTTGTGATTGACAGACAATAAAGTGTAATATCGAATCTGATGTTGGACTTCCTGAGTAATTTTGCTGCACTGAAAATGGAAAAAAATTATTTTCCTCTTGAGTATTTTTAGGTCATTTAATGACATTAATAAAACCTCAGTCTCTTTTGGCTCTGTGGAATCTGCACACCACTGAAAAGCGAGTTGTTCTTACTTATTGACTGGGAAATTCAGTTTTAAATTGTCCTCCTCACTGATTCCTGCTTGAAATGAATAAGCAGAAGTTTAAGGTTTTTTTCCCATGGAAGTTTACTGTTTCAGGACATACCCTATGCTGTTTGTATCTATCTTGCACAATGTATTGTAATATATTGCTCTACGTATTAAGCTTTCTTCTAATGAAAGCACAAAAGAGCTTACAGTTCAGGTAGTATGTATGCCATTTCATGTAATCTGTATTTCAAAAAGTATAAATGATCTCTGCAGTCACAAATCCGGTAGTTCACAATTGAAATTATGAAATGCTCACCGATTAAAATGTTAAGGTTTTTAGCCAGGGTTGAATTTATGAATAGTCGTCGTCTCATTTGTGTCTTCTTAACTCCATGTAAATCTATGTGCATGTCTTAATTGAAGGCGCATTTGAAGGATGATTTGCATGAAAACTGCTGACGAAGACATGTCAAAATAGGAAAGTTATTTTAAGAAAGACAGCTATAGTAGGGTATCTTCCTACCCGGGGTGTTTGTTAGCTCTGACAAATCTTGGTTAATTTTATCTGGCTGTTTTCATGAATCTTTGGGTTCCAACAAAAGCTGATAAAACCAGCTATGAATGCTTTAAATATAACTCCATTTCAGAGAATGTTAATCAGAGGAGGACTACGTATGTAATGTCGGTACAGAAGCATACATATCTGTGGCTCTGTGCTGTGCAGTAGCTTTTAGAGGAAGACTAGTTCCTTCATCAAATTTCCATACATTTGAACTGCTCTTGCCCAGAGTTAGGGTAAACTGCATGACAAATGTTATGATCATCAACATCCATTCCAGGGAATCAAAGTAGCTGCTGACCTTTAAATGTGAACATATTCACATACCAGTCTACCAACCATCTGGTGTGACCTGACATTTCTATTACTGGCACTCCTGCCTCTTGCAGCCCCTCTCCAAAACACGGCAAATGTGATGATCTGTGCCCATGGTGACTGCCATCTTCCTCTGCAAACTGTCCTCGGGGAAGGACACTTTGCCTCCCCTGGCCCTTCGCCTATTTCCATGCCTACTCTGTTGTCCAAACCCCACTGGATTTTAGCCCTACTTGTCAAGGGTGCTAAGGGAGCCACCAAATCCAGCAGCCCCGGGATCCCTCCTCCCCAGCCAAGGTGCCCAGCCAGGAGCGGTGCCAGGTGATCTCTCCATCCCAGCCCCAGGTGTGCAGCCGCTGCTCTTGCTTGCAGGTCTGGCCTGCAGCAAGGGTGAGTGTGTACCCGAGAGACACAGGCACAGAGAGGTCCCTGGCGTGGCTGGCTGCACACACACAGAGGTAGCAGCAGCCACCTAAAACACCACCTGAACTCACACAAATGCAGACAGCCCCATCCTCCTCCTCCCCTCCAGCCGATCAGAACGGAGGTTCTCTGGTGAAAACATGTACCCTCATTCTCCACCTCCATAAGCACACCCACATTCACTGGGCTGAACGTTAGACTAGCCTCTAAAACTGTTTAATATCCATGCCTGGACCTGGGGTCCTTTAAGTGCTATGCAGGTCACCTCCTACTTGCGTGTGATGCCAAACAGACGCACGCGCTTACACGCTTGTCGCATCAGCACTCCCACAATCACAGATCCTTTAAATCTCAGTCTGCCCAATATCCATGCCTGGACTCTGGGTTCCCTCACCAACCACTGGCTCTGGCCAAGCCTTCCAGATGTGGAAATGTATCCTCCAATTCACCACCTAGTCCATCTTGAAGTTTGCTCGTGGATGATACGTACACACACAGAGGATTAATTTCACTGAACAAATATAAACACACTCAGATCTCTCCAGCTGTCGGCACTCAGACCTCTCACACACCCGCGTACAACCTGATCCCTCCAGCTGCTGCCACCTAGACCTAGAGTTCTGGTGCCCATGGCACCTCCTCCAGTTGCTGGCGCTTGGACCTTTCCATACACATACAAAACACACACACCAGTCCCTCCAGCCACCAGCATTTAGACCTACAAGCCATACGGCCCACACTAGTCCCTTCATGTGTTCATACCTAAACCCACAGGCCCTAAGACCTCTGGCTTCCTCTCTGGTCATTGTCACACAGATATCTGTTGCAGGCCAGTCTCTCCAGTTGCTGGTTCTATTTTCCCCACTAGTTCCTCACTGATGCACCGTGATCTTTCCCCTTTCTTTTGGATCCTTTGGCCTTTCCCCTAAACATCTCATAGTCATTTTTACATAAGCCTATACGCCTCTTCTGATAGCCCATATCCTAAGAAGCCTCAAGTATCCCATAATACTCATGTTAATCATGTTTCCCCCATCCTATAAGTTAAAAATTGTTGTTCAGGTTGATATTCTTGAAGGCTCTGCCTGAGTAGTTCCTTTAATGACCCATCAATCATCAGCTGAGGCACTCTGGGTTCTCATTATTGTCTCTCTTGTGACTTCCTCATTAATGTTCATGCGTCTGTATGGTTAATTTATAATTTTCCTCATTACTTGTTATTTATTTTATAGTGAGTAGATCACAACCAAATAACTTAATGAACTAGATGCTCCCACACTCCACATACCCTCACACTACTGACTGACAGCTGTTGCAGGACTCAGAACCGCTGGATACCCCGTGATTACAGGGTTCAGCTCCCTTTGATTTTAGACATCTGTATCATGATAAGATAGCAAATCCAGACTTCACTGTGTTGGTTGAAAGTCAGGATGCAGTTTTACATGTTTTCTCCATGTTCAGGTAGGCTTAAAGGACAGGGCAGGCATGCCACACAACGTATTTCCATCTTCCTGCATTGCACGGCGATACACAACACTGTCAGACACTTTACTGACTTTAGCACAGTATTTTATCCAGATGATGAATTATTTTCCAGATTTTACAAATTTTTATCATGGTGGTTGAGATAAAAGTAACAGAAAGAATGATGACATCGTTGTGGTTTTTGCAGTGACGTTCATCTTGCGTCTTTGATGCTTGTTTGCATTATCTTCAGAAGGATGTTCTATTCTAAATGAAGAAGAAAAAAAAAAAAAACAAAGAAAATAAACCAAACCCACATCTTAAAAGTGAGTAGGGAAGGGAAATACGTGTATGACGTTACCTAGAAAGAAATCTAAATAATTTATTTGAAGGTCATAAAGTAACAGTGTCAAGTACCTGGCATTTTGCAGAGGTACTGCACCTCAGCAGGACATCACATAAAAAATATTAGGACAAAACTCAAAATGGAAGTCTGCTCTCTGAAAGGCCATCCCTCTTCAGTTTGCTTACAAAATTCCTTTTTTTTTTCTGCTGTGCCTTGTGAGTCCCTCTAAGCTGTGTCATGTCTATTTTCAAGACTAAGTCTCTGTTTAAACTAAGAGTCCAGATGCCTGGCCCTTCATGAAACTTCTTGTCAAAACCTGCCCAAATGTCTCCCCTGTTCACTACATGACCTTTCAGATCCAGTCATTCAGATGATAACTTTAACCTACGGTCTTCTTTTAATTCTCCTTGAGTCACAATTTCCACGGCTACTTTGCTCCTTGCACAGAAAATAGCCATTGAACACAGAAACTGATTTTTACATTTTCTGTTTGTTTTGGCATTTTGGGTTGGGTTTTTTAGCACTATAGCCAGGTGTTTTAAGGGAGATCTTTAGTAGAAAATGCAGGAATAGTTTAAATACAAGTCCACAAAGTGGAAGACATGGTTTAGTTACAAATTGAAAGCAACCCACTTTGTTCAAACTCTCCCACTCAATGTCGGCTGCCATCAGTGCAGTAACAGTGGTGGGGGTGATGGAGGAGAACAGGTTTTGAATGAAGTGTCTTTTTGGTGTTTGATAAATTAGTAGTACTTAATGGAGCTCTTTAACTCCAAAGCCGGGGTCTTCAGACGTTAAAAATGTTACATCTTCCAATTTCCTTTTTTACTGTATGTGTACGTTTTTAATAAATATATATATATCAGTGTTGAAAAAGGCAAAATACTTACTTCTTCTAGACTCAGGCTCTCACCATTTTGCTTTCCTTGGCTGTATTTCTTTTTAAGGCACACCGCAGTTGTGATGGTGACAATAAGCATTACAACAAATACAGCTATGGTTGAAGAAACAGCTATTATAGTGTTTTCTTCAGTTGAGCCTTTCCTTTCACACTTTTCTCCCATGTACCACCAGTTGTCACCTGCTGGACACCTAGAAAGTAAAAGAACAAACTTGTGGTATCACCTAAAGATTAAAGGCATTAAAAGGGCTACTTAAAAAACAAGGGCACCTCTGATGCACTATGTCCCAAAGCATAATTATCTTAAAATGGACTTCTATTTTGAAGTTGTCTTGTGTGCCCTACTGTTCCTTACACACTTGGATGTGCATCTTTCAGATTCCCACTGTTTTACAGGTCACGTCTTCAGAGAGAGCCCTTGCCAGAAAACTCAAGGGCCATCCTGATCCTTTTGACTGCTTAACACTTGGCTGCAGCTGATCTATAGAGCTGCTGCGACAGAATGGTCATCTTTTGATATGAATAGAGATGCCCTCTGGATCACTCACTTCACTTATCATCTGCTTCCTTTTCCTCGAAGTTTATAGCACTTCTGTTGATAGAAAACCACTTTCTGCTCCATGAAACTGATACCTGTCACTAGCACCACTGTCATGTAATATTTGCTTCCACTATTACTAATTAGCCTCGTATCCTGGTGCAGTTCTGCCCTTTGTCATGCTCAGCTTTTACACAAAGCCCTTCTATCTTCTTCACTCAGTCAGTTTTAAAAAGCCTTTATAGGAAGGAGTGGAATAAGCTCCTAGGGCAAGTGGTCCAGAAGCTTTACACTGCTATTTTTATCCAACCAAGCCACATTTACCACCCTCCAGAAAACGTCATCCACCTATTTCCTCACGTGTTCTTTGCCTTTTTAATTCTAAGCTCAGCTTGGGCAGCAATTCAAACCTGCGGGGTAAATGGGGTGGAGACCACAGGCCTGACTCTCAAGGCATCGCTGCCCAGAGAGCAACTGACCAGAGCTTAGGAGCAGGAATTGTCCAGTTCTAGGACTGAGCTGGCCACAGATGTTCCCACCACTTCTCCACTAGTAGATGTGCTATGTTCTGATCAGATCTTCTCATTGCCGAAAGGGGCTTATTTTCAAATTTAAAGAACTTGTATGAGCTGCCTCTGCCCTCCCCCAAGAAGAAGGTAAGGAAAGAAATTAACATCCTAGCGGTCATCTGGTTTTAGGACTATAAACAACCTCCAGGCCTTGATTCCTTCACCTTATCCAGCATCACTATCAGCTCCGAAACATTTTATAGTAAGCATATGAGGGTCCCAATGATCTAACTGAAAAAAAACATGTGTGCAGTACCGTTGAGTGTACACCTGCCCTATCTTTCTAACCCTGGATGTTCCTAATGTTACAGGTCTTCTAGTTCCCGTCTAAGCCATTTATTCAGAACTATACGTTCAGCCCTGAAAATGAGTCCATCTGAAGTGCGCTGCAAGGATGCTCACTCTTGGGGGACTTCACGTGATCCAGCTTAAATAGGGTTACGTATCACATCCCCCCTCGTTTCGCCATAGAAAACCGGAGCGGAAACTGACTGCTGTTCACACACTTCTCTAGGGTGGAAAGTAGGTCACATAGGCACTAGAGCTTCAAATAGCCCAGCGATGTCAGAGAATAAAAGTTTTCTTTCCATAATTTCGAAATCAGGCATGACATTCAGTATAACTTTTTTTTTTGCCTTCTTGGAACCGCTTCTTGACATTTACTCATATTTGTGACCTGCTTCTGACGGGTTGCACAAGAATTGTTTTTTAAAAGGTCTCTAAATGGAGAGAGAGAACACTTAATGAGTCATCCCGGTTCTCGTTGCTCTCGGCCTTTAGATGTTTGCCTCACAGCACTCTCCCAGCCTACCTGCCCTTGCACAGCATCACATAAGGTTACTATCTTCAGCCGTAGAGCCTGTTGGAGAGCTGGAACAATGCTGGTCATCCAGGTGGGTTACATAAGTGTATCCACAGAGAATTAAATAAAAGTTCGTATTAATTTTCTTGCAGGGCGAACAATCTTTTTAGTCCTCAGCCTTCATCTCTGGTTTCAAAGGCAAGCAACTACACTTTGGCAATTCCTGGTCATAATTTACAGTACACAATATTTCTGAATCAGATTCTAAAATAATGTCTACGCTGCTTCCTGCCTGCAAAGTCTTGAACATCTTTTCTACTGATATAAATGCCATTTTCTTTCAGCTGCATTTATAGTTAACTCTTGTAAATTTTGCTATCGGGACTTCTAAGGAGATGCACAGTCCATTTTATAACATTGGACTCATACATTACTGAAAACAATAAATACATTTAAAATACAATTTACAGGGAAGTCAAGCAGAGTACTTCAAAATGGTCAAATGCTGACGTTAGGAGCTTTGTTGCCCAAACTGGTTATAAGTTTAGTCTCACAGTAGCAGTTGGAAATATTTGCCTTAATCAGCTATAGTCTGTCTTTCCTCTCATTAAGAACAAAGATTTATTCTGCTAGAAACTTTCATTACTCATCCAAAATTGCACTTGAGGGTGAATAAAGGCAGTTACCTGCACACCGATTCTTTATCTACAATAACACAAACACCATCATTTTCACAAGGGTTGTCTGAGCAGAAGTTGGGAACCTTGGTCGGGGTGACAGAGGCTGTTGTGATGGGTGTTGTGGTGGCAGTAGGCTTCGTGGTAGGTTTGGTAGCAGTGGCGGGCTTGGTGGTGGCAGTGACGTTAGAGGTAGGTTTGATAGTGCTGGGACTGGTTGTATTCATAGCAAAGGTGGGTGAAACACTCGGCTGAGTTGATAGTAGATGTGATATATCTGCATAATAAAAACACAAGAAATAAGGTCTTTACTTCATGGTATTTTTCTTCTTATTCTAATAAGAAGTTCTAATAGTGGAAAGCAAAGAGCCTGGCCATAGATATAATGGATAAATAGTCCTTTTTACCTTTCCGGAGCATGATGTATTTTGGAAATGTCCTCTAGATTTTTTTAGAAACAGCCAATTTTATTCAAAGTACTCTATTCAAAATAATTTGCATAGGATTAACATTGCTTTATACACCCTTCACAAGAGATAAAGGAATTACACAGTGCATGTACCTATCCACAAATTTATCCAAACATATGATTTGACTTTAGATACATGTGTAGTTCCAAAACTGCTCCTTTGCAAAGTACATCACGTGTATTTATATCTACAGCACTAGTGACTTAGTATGTGACACTCCATGTTTACTGTATCATAAAGAATATCAGCTATGTTTACATACCTTCCATTGTTAAAAGAATATAAACACTGTCTTCTTTAATAAAGTTACGGCTTCTAAGTCTCTGATGGGTTAAGAATGCACTCGTTCCACTTCCTGGACCTCTCATGAATGCAGTTCCATTGGGAAAATATGCTATGGATCCCACTTTATCTGGCCTATCCCAAAAATAACTTGATGAGGAATCTGGAAAAAAAAAAAACAACAAACCTGAATGTGAGTGTGGGACTACTCTGTATTTCTTTCTCAGTAGGGTCCCTTCCTTCTCCGATAACCTCTGCTGCAAAGTAGTACTGAGGCCTCTCTCAACAACCAAGACAGACTACATCCTACTTTGCCTGCTTCTGCTTAGTTGCTCATGGATGTGATGAATATTGAGAAGATAATGAATTACCTGAAAGTCAAGGAGTAGGAGCAATGCTGAACCTGCCTACAATATTTGCAGATTTTTTTTGCCTGAGATTCCATAGTGATGAGATGCACAAGTCAATGGAGATCTTCAATGGCTTGGTTTAGCCTGAGGTATTGAGAAAAGAGCCTGATGGAGATGGGGTTATTGGAGAACTAGTTGAAAACCTGTTGTATTTTCTTTTTAGTTCTTTTAAAATTTAGTGAGCAAGAATTTGAGTAGCATGCTAATTATCTGTAAAAAGAATTAATTCAATGCTTCTCAAAAGAGAGCATCTCTTGATGTAGATGTAGGGCAGAGAGTACTTGAACAACCTGAATGGTCACGGGCCACGGATGTCCCCTCCACCAAACCCTGTTCTAAATCTCAAAGCTGAGCTTGACTGTCTATGAAAGTATCTAACAAAGGGACAAGAAACTGCCTACTCCAACATCTCTGCTGGTTAGAGAAAAGATAGGAGTTACAAGGCTTCTCTTGGGAATAAACAAGGGAGAAGGAGCAGAGTGCAAACAGACTGCACGGCCACAGGGTCAGGGAAGGAAAAGGGCTGAGCACTGTGGCCATAACAGCAGAGAGCATGGGGAAAATATCAACCATCTATGAAGGACCTGGTGTGATGCCTCTTTCATTTACAGGGGAGGACATTTGGTCTTCCTGGATTACCCACATTGCTTTCATGTAGAGACAGTGTCATAGAAAAATGAGTATAAATTATTCATTTTTTTAAATAATATGGTGTATTAGATATTTTTGTACCTTTCTTGTCTAATGTTACAGTCTGAAAGCCCAGGAAACTAATTCAGTGGTGGAGGGAGTTTCTTTTGTCAAAACTCCTATATCGATGCAGAAAGTCATTTTGGCTTAAATCCAATCTTTATCTAATGATGAATATGGAGTTTTTCTTTAATGTCTCACTTTATAGAGATTCCTACCATTTCTTAGAGTTACATCTTTACTTCAGCTGCCTCCTTTCCAAGTTATTGTGGACAATTGCTCTTATCTTCTCATACCTTGAACAAGTACAGATTATGTAATATGAATCAGTACTTTGTCCATCTGGAGATTTGCGCTGACACCACTGTACCTTTTACAAGGAGGGAGGGTATTTGTTTAATAGCTGCATTTTTATCTGGTATGAACTGTGTGTATTGCTAATTCAGTATTTTTCTTTTCAAGCCTTCTGGAAAATTTCCATTCTCATTAAAACAAATATGAATGCATCTTCACAGAGCATATGAGAGAAATTTTAGGATTGGGTCAGCCACTTATTTCTTATGCAAATCAACTTTGAAATCCAGGGTCCCAGTTTAACATACTTGTACATTAAATTTTTTGTCTGTGCATCACTTATATTGTTGCTGAAAACAAATGAAACATTCCGGAAGCGAAAAAAATTGCACTGATTTACACAAAGAGAAAATTTAACTCCTTACCTTTTGGCTGTGTTTTAAACGTACTAGATAGCACATCTGATTTCAACTAACCTGATAATTTCAGGGGGTCGGTTGTTATGCTCCTTTGGTTTGACATCCGTTGACGAATATCAGGATGCTGGTCAAGCAGAATCATGGTACCTTGTTGCCATGCACAGGGCCATTGCAAGTGATCATCATTTGCTCCAGAAATCAAATACAAGTACATTGCTAAATTGAATGGGTTATCGGTGGTACCATTTATAAACAAGCTGACCTGAAAAGCATATCCTTTACTAGAGTAAAAAGGTGGACTGTATATACTTCCTGCTTTCCCTGCTGGACTTGTGTTGAGGAGATGTGTGAAATTTCTGATATGCCAGACGTGGTGTGGACACTGAGTTTCTGACAAGTTGATGTCATCAATAGAGAGGCCTCCGTTTGACAAACCGCTTCCTCTCATGCCTTGAAACACAACCCGGAATTTACTTGTGACATTCAAAGAAATATGATGGAGCTGCCAGTAACTCACAGGTGAACCTGAAAAACAAGGGTAGGGATTTCTGAGTAAGCAGTACAGTCAAACACTACACAGGTGTATAGACCCTATACCAACACTGTGTAAGAATTTCTCAGTTCGACCGACACTGACATGATGGAATATGTCTCCTGTATAGCTAGTTTTTCAGTGCAAGATCATACTGTCTCAATTCAATTTTCCAACAAATTTAATATGTGTAGCAGCTCTTTAATTTGAGTGAAAACAGTGTTAATGGTTTTTAAGACTGCTTTTTCTTTTCTATTTTTAAAGAACATTGCATTAGATTAGTCCAAATGTTGTGATATTTAAATGCACAAAGATGGCTGTCACCTTTATTATGAAAAAGAAAAAACTTCATAACTCAAGTAACTGAATAACAACATGTCTCAACAAAAAATGCTACAGAGGATTCTGGGAGCCTATAACTACAAGACTGGTTCTTTCGGTTGTTTTTGTACATTTAAATGGCTTGTCAAAAGTTTGCCTATGCAGAAGCGCTATTCACCCATCAAATGATTAATGGTACTAAGTTCAAATTATAGCCAGTCATTTGCAAAACCTACTTCATGTGATAAAACCTCACTGCGAGTCTGATTCTGCATCCAAAAGTGCCTGCTCTAGCAGATTCCACTTGACTCCCAAGAGCGCTGTACGCAAAAGCAAAGACCTCTGCACAGCAGCCTTGTAAGGCAGGTGAAAGTAGGACATACTTTGTTAACAGTATGTGCAGCAAAACAGTTTCTTTTGCTGTCTGGCTTATGTTCAGCTGCACGGAAGACCAGACTTTCAGCTGCATTTGTGGAATAAGCAGTGCCAATCCCAGGCACAGAATTCATGCGTCATTCTCCTAACAATTATAAACACAACACAACGGTTCTCAGATACGAGTCTTAATTTCTTGCCATTTTTCATTACCATTATAATTAGGAAGAAAAAAAACAAACCCAGAAATGAGAACAAAAAGCACCCCACTGTTTTCCATTAAATTGCCTCCTGCATAAGCTAAAGGTTTTTTGAACTGCACACATTATATGCAAGACTGGGGTTTCTGACTCATGTTCAACGAGCAGATCAGCTACTGTGCTGTAAAATGTCCCAGAGCCTCCCCTGCTCCCAGCTGAAGGCCACCACAGCTGCCACAGACCAGCAGAAGGGATTCAGGGCTTGTCCCTCAGCCTCTCGAGCATGGTGGTTCAGTGCAAACCCATGAGCAGCTCAGCCAGGATGTCAGATCGTGGCTGGAAAGGGCTGCAGTGTCACTGTTTCTTCCCATCTGTTGACCGCGTTGGTGAGGGTAACTTCTCACATGAGAGAGGTGAAACAGCTTGGGGGAAAAAAATGATCTTCGGAAAAATTTCTTCACTGAGAGGGTGGTCAGGCATTGGCACAGGCTGCCCAGGGAGGTGGTGGAGTTGCCATCTCTGGAAGTGTTCAAAAAACATGTGGATGTGGCACTTCAGGACATGGTTTAGGGGACATGGTGGAGCTGGATTAATGGTTGGACTTGATGATCTTGAAGGTCCTTTCCAACCTAGTGATTCTGTGATTCTGTGATTCCTGCAAGTGTTACCAGAGATTATCAAAGTAGGATGCCCGTTTGGACACATATATGAGATCAGAGACTTAAAAGGAAATTATGGGTTTGAGAATGCAGGAATGGTAGATGGGACCTAATATATGTGAAAGAGTATTTGTGAAGAAAGCTGAAGTGTGGAGAAAATCATCTTGGCTTCAAAGTAGGGTTCTGAAGAGTTTGGAGGGCTCGGACTGATCTGAAATCTACCTCTGCCTCAGCAGCCCTGACACTTATATTAAGGACTCCTGATGGCAGACAGTGATGATGAAAGCATCAGGGTGAAGAAAAGAGTGGAAAAAAGAAAAGAAAAAGAGGCATGAGCAGTAGCTGAGCCTAAAGACACAAAAAGAGGCAGATAGATACTTAGTAAAAGAACCTGTTCAGACCCTTATGTGACCAGAAGATTGAACTAGTTGTAGCTGTAATGGAGACCAAGTAACAGTTAAATATTTGAGAAAGTAATTTAATCATAAGGTGTCTTTGGCAATTCTAGCTTAAAGAGTTCTTGCCCATTAACTGACCTCAGTTGCTCATTCTGCAGGCCATAGGCTCCTAAAACCATAAGAACTTAATTTTCTTTGAACTACATGACTACATCATGACTACAACTCAAGTCATGATCTGCTACTGATGTATTTCAGTTAAGTCATTTCAAACCTTGCTTAAAAAGTAAGCTAAATTTTATTTATCTTTTTTAAACTTGTATGTTACGTACTCCGGGGCACTTCTACTTTCCATTTCTTTATTATTACTTTCTTATTCATTGTAATTTACTCTAATGACCAACTTCATCTGTTGCTATCAATACCAGCAATTCTAGAACAGTTAAAAAGACTGTTCATGGAATTTTATCTATTTGGTGGGAAAACTATCTTGATAACGTAAGAGTTTGTAAATTGTGGTAATTGATTATATTACAGGGAAATGGCTGAGTGAGGATCCATCAAGTATAATTCCATCAACAGAGAATCAATTGCATAGTTAGAGAAGAAGTCGAAGAATAACGCTAGGAGATGAGTCACTTTGCTACAGTATTTTCCCACAGTACTTTGAAAAGGATATTGAGTATAGATTAAACCAAAATTCCATACCTTTTATCTCTTCAATGAGTCTCAAAGTGCCGTTCGGATGGGCTGAAGTATACTCCCTGACCCAAACATACAGCTGGTCGCTTTCGTGACCACTGTTATAGAAATAGAATTGTAAGCACTGAAAACCCCTTTTGGGATACAGAATTCGGCTCTCCAGGAGAGCTGTGCTTCCCTCTGCTCCAGCGCTGGTGTTGAAATGCATGAAGTAGCCAGAATCTGCCAAAAGTCAATGAGAAATGAATGGTAGAGGAGAGAAAACACCCCAAAATTTTCCTGGCGTACTGATATTCTTAACGCTGTGTCTGTGTTGTAATAACACTAGAAGACATGGTCAAGTCAGGGTAAGGTAGATCCTGTAGAAATCCCCAGACTGAGGACTGTTACCTGTTCACGTTCTCCACAGGTAGAACTGTTCTCCTTGCAACTTTTTTTCCTCATTTGGCTGTCTCTAGCAATTTGTACTCAAAAGCATGGGCCTTTACACTTTACCCAGTGCCGGTAATTCACAGCTGACTCTCTTTCTGTAGGACTGGTTTAAGCTCCTGAACTCATGACGTTTTCTCTGACAGGTTCAGAAACAACTGGCTATATTCTTGAGTAATTATTCACCTGAGTCTTGATAATATACACAATTTCTAAATCCCAATCCTTTCCAAAGACTTCCTGAGCAATTATTCAGAAAAGCAGCAATCTTTCTGGTGTGCCTGTACTATAGGTTAGAAAATTTTATATAGTTCTCGTGTCGGGATGTGACACTAAAACTAGAAAACAGATCAAAAGAGATAAGAATATTCAATCTTCCCAAATAAGCACAAAATCGAATGTACCACATGATGTCCCTAAGTATGTAGATTTATGTTGCTTAGTTAAAAATTAAACTGTAATTTGTCAATAAATAAACAGAGAACAAGGCCAAGATCGAAGTCAACTCACATCCCTCTGCAGAAAATATTTCCCAGAGAGATAAGAACAGTCTTTTCTCATACCTTCACATTCTCCCATATTAGTGTGGTCAGTATTTGGCCCAGCAGGAACACGAGACAAACGCTGCCAATCACTGTTATCATCTGAACTTTGAATCATGCCACATATATTTTCAAGTTCAAAACTGCATGTGTCCATGAAACTTAGGGAGGAGGCTATAATATTAAAAAAAAAAAAAGAAAACCCCAACTTGTGAATATTACACAACATATATTTTAATCCCAAATGTCCAAAGCCAAGGGCAGATAAAGACTAAATGCAAACACCAAATAATCAGCGGCTTCAAATACCATCAACATTCATAGGTATAATAGTCAGGAACTCAAAGCGTTTGGCAATTAACACTGACATTAATAAGATGTCGTCAGGACCACTCTGGGCACTCAGCAAGCACAGGAGGGTGCCAGCTAATTATCATATCACATCTTTTTTTTATGAAAGGAACACTAATACCAGGCCCAACCCACCCACCTTCACACAGCCAAAAGGTCCTGAGACTTCCCATGGGTTCCTCTGCCTTCGCTGGGCCAGCCCACACATGGCCACAGGTTTGGGTAAAAGCTCACTACTGTATCAGCTGGAGTGCTTATGCTGAATTATGGTAGAGCAGAAGTTATTTCACTGCAATGGGCAAACCTTGATTTTCAAAATGCTGAACTGAAAAAAACATTTGGCAAAGGTACATTTGGGAACAGTTGGCTATCTCATCTCATACAAATTGGTAAGATGTCTTGCATATAACAAGTGAAAAATTAAGTGAACTGTGACTGTGACTGTTGAATAGGAAAGGGCAAGTACTGTGTGATGTGTTTTCTCTCTCTAAATCAAACCCTGGATGGGTGAGGGAAGACACAGTCCAGGTTTGTCCCTATTCTTAGATTTGTTTCTCACTGTACCATGTCTGAGCTCTGTGTAACACTGGCTATGATTTGATGACAATTAAATTAATAAAATGATGCATGATTACTGCTTTTCCAATTACGTATAAAATATCGCGGCAGGTTTAAAGGTTTCATTGCACCACAAATTGGACGTTGGGTGTCAGAAAAATCAACCTCAATGGCACACCAAATCCTTCACTTAGGGTGTAGCTCAGGGAGGTACTTGTGTATGAACTGCTGCCAAATCAGTTGTATTGCTGAGGTTTTTTTTTTACTGTCCTCATAGAAAGCTAACAATCCTCTACAAGTTTCACAGCTATCAGAAGTGTTGTATCACTGTCATCTTTTAAGATATAGTATTAGTATGATGTTATAGAAACCAAGAAAAGATTTTCATAATAAATGTTATATTGACTGCTGGAGAAAAAAAAACCAAACAGCTAGGGTGTCAGCAAGAAGGTAAGCAAAAATGGAGAATTGTTACATGAAAGAACTCTCTGAAATCAAAATATGAAACAAAATATGAAATCAATTTACCCCAACAGGAAAGCAGTAGCCTGAGTACTTTAATTAGAAAGTGCCTGCTGGCATGGAGTGGTGACCTGAACAACAGAAGAGAGAAAAACAAGACCCAATAGCTTGCAATGTATTCCTTGGATTAATTAATTAAATAGGGGGAGGGGGCACTGCTTGAGGTGGGTTTTGAACTCCATCTGCACCAAAAGCCAGATACTTTCTTGGTATGTAGTGAAAGGCTGGACTGGGAAGAAAATACATGGGGGATGAGTGCTGAGTCCTAACTTCAGTGGTTGAGGGAAAGCTCGTGGTCTGTTCTAAGCGACTTGCTAGAAGGGGAAAGCAGACTAAAATCTACTATTATCATGTGGCCTGAAAGACAGCCATGAAGAAGAGATCAGAACAGCATCATCAGTCAGGATTTCTTATGCTGTGGGTTGGTTTTTTTCAATTTAAGAACCAAGTTTCCCATTTTTAATGCGATTTCCTAACCACACGGGCCTTCAGCAGAAATTTGGCTTAAACTTTTCCTTAAGTCATGTTCAGCAGAAGAAGAAATCTTTTGATTCCTCTGGGAGAATATCTGCCACCCAAACCATGTTTGGTGTTCTCAGTCTTCCCTCTAGCCTGAAAGGACAGTCTAGCAGCTGGGTGGGAGAGGGCTGGGACCTGTGAAGCACCCGTCCTCCTGGGCACGGGGGGCCACTTAGGCAAATGGCGGGTGATCTGAAGACCACTTATGGATCTGCAAATATCGTGCATGCTATACGAAGCCAAGGGACAGACTGGGGAACAGAGCAGATCCTGATTGCACTGAAGGTGGTGGCAGTTTTGTCACTAATTTCAACATGATTGGGGCTTATTTCACTTGGGAAATGTACCTATGGCTTAAGAATAAAGTGAAAATGTCATAAAGTATTTATGTAATGTACAAGAATGATGGAAAGTATATAAGATTAACGTCTTTAACATCCACTGTTAAAGACATCCTTAGCTGTAAGCACTTCTGTAACACCTAACTGACTGTGCGCCAAGTGCTAGAAGCTAAGGCTGCTTGTAAGTGTGTGCTCAGTTTAGACCTCCGTGGCCAGAAATATTTTCATCAGAATTGTATGCTCAAAAAAATGCACTGTTTTAATAAAACAGTTTGATAATTATTTAATGTATTTGTAGAACAAGGCTTAAAATGTAACTGTAAACCTGTACTCACTACTTGGGATACTGAGTCAGTGAGTAAAAGTTTCCATCTGAGTCTCAGGGCACATTTGATGCAGTCACAATTACAGAACTGTATTCCAGTTTGGTGATAGAATTATCTATATTTCTCTCTCTCTTATTATCACTCAACTTTCTAAAATAAATCTCACAGGACCAAACAACTCTGTTGACCACTTTTGAAAGAGACTGGGTTTGAAACTAAGAATAAAAATTTTAAAAGTTCAGATTTCCTTCATAACAGCATCTGCACCCCATTTGCATGAACACACACCCTGTCTCACAGATTGCATGAGAGCGGGGTAGGTAGGATAGCCACAGCAAAGATGCTCATTTCTCTACAGCTGGGGAATAATGGGAGAAAAGAAAAAAAAGCTTTGTGCAGAAGCCCACATTTTAAACAGCTACCCAAGGGATGAACAAAAATCAGCTGCTGAGTGAAGCTGGTTTTTAACTAAAGGTCAGATGAGATTGCACAGTAAACTCTGCTACACAGCAGTGTTTCTGCAGGAGGGCTAAGTTATTTCTAGCTGTACCATTATTTTTGGTGTTTTTAACACAATACACTTCTCCAAATATGTTACCATTTCTTTCACTTGTGCCTGGATGACCCCAGTATGTATGTATCACCCTCATTTCTTTCAAATGCCAGAAGCAAAAAAATAGAAAAGAAATGGAGAAACTTACAGCAATTGTACAGCCGGTTCAGTTTCTGGAGATCGTAATCACTGAAATCCATTCGCTGTCCTATCACATCCATGAAGTCTGGTATGTTAGTGACGATGGTGGGTTCAGTTCCATTCCTGAATGCATTTTGGCTATAGTGCATCACAGAAGTATAGTCATAGGGAACATTCAGGAAGTCTGATGTTTTATCATCATATTTCTTGAAATTATGATCTTTACCTAAGTGGGAAAAATAAAAGGAAAGATTGTTTGTTGCCCAAGGGGACCAAATTTTGATGTACACAGTCAAAATGACAGAGAATCCATCAGATCCCCAAGTATTTTTTGTAGTCATTTCACAGAATCACAGAATCACTGGGTTGGAAAGGACCTTCAAGATCATCAAGTCCAACCATTAATCCAGCTCCACCATGTTCCCTAAACCATGTCCTGAAGCGCCACATCCACACATTTTTTGAACACTTCCAGAGATGGCGACTCCACCACCTCCCTGGGCAGCCTGTTCCAATGCCTGACCACCCTCTCGGTGAAGAATTTTTTCCTAATATCCAATCTAAACCTCCCCTGGCGCAACTTGAGGCCATTTCCTCTTGTCCTATCACTAGTTAATGGAGAGAAGAGACCAACACCCACCTCACCACAACCCCCTTTCAGGTAGTTGTAGAGAGCGATAAGGTCTCCCCTCAGCCTCCTCTTCTCCAGACTAAACAACCCCAGTTCCCTCAGCCGCTCCTCATAAGACTTGTGCTCCAGACCCCTCACCAGCTTCGCTGCCCTTCTCTGGACACGCTCCAGCACCTCAACATCCTTCTTGTAGTGAGGGGCCCAAAACTGAACACAGGATTCGAGGTGTGGCCTCACCAGTGCTGAGTACAGGGGCACAATCACTTCCCTACTCCTGCTGGCCACACTATTTCTGATAGTTTTTTTTTTATTTACTTGTACTTATTTTGTAAAACTACTTTATTTCTCATCTAGAGTTACTTACTTTCAGCTACTGGAACATAACATGAAACTGAAACATAACATGATGACTTCTGCTGGATGAAGGAAAGCTTTTTGCTACCAGAAATCTTTTCCCCATAAAACTACCCACAAACTTTGGTGGGCTTGTGATACCCAAAAGTGGGGATGCTGTTTCAGTACTCAAATTAATGCAATTTGCAACTGTAATGACTCCCTGTTTCTAACTGGAAGTGTTCAAAAAACATGTGGAGGTGGCACTTTGGGACATGGCTTAGGGGTCATGGTAGTGTTGGGTTGATGATTGGACTTGGTGATCTCGTCGAAGGTCCTTTCCAACCTTAATGATTCTGTGATTCTGTAATCTGTATTAACTGATTGCTGGTCATTTTAGCTCGCAATAAACAAGTTAGAGTTGTCATCAGATAAACCTCCAGAATTTAACTTCACAGATATCTTCTGGAGTATGAGCAAAAAACCATTACTAACTACCCAATGGAAGGCAAAGTTTTAAATGTTTTAAATTAGTCAAAATACGGTAACTATATTCTGGTCAGTGTAAAAAAGCTGCAGCGGTTTCAAATGGCTAACAATAGCACAACTTGTCATTAAAGAGTCAGCAAAACATAATGGGAGTCAATTAACAGAGTCTAAGTCATTTTCTGTAACGTATACTCGCCTATGCACCTGACCATTGATCACGACTAAATAAGAATGCATTAGATTTAATCACGATCTGTTTTTTCAGTATTCCGTCTGTACCTGTGCTAGGAAAGCATCCCGTCTGTGTGTATAGTTTTGTTTTCGAACGGCCTGGAAGTCACAGAGGACAACAGCAAGATCGAGCGGAGTCGCGAGGAATGCTGTGCCAGCTCTCCGGCTTGGGCCAAATAAGCCAACACTTATATTTACGAGCTGCATCGCTAAAGTAACCGCTCGTGTGATACGGACCCCGAAAAGGGTCTCTCCCGTCTGCACACCCTCTCTGCACCCTCTGCCCTCTCAGCTCTGCTGCCCGCACCGCGTGTAGCGGCCGGGGAGAAAGAGGAGGACCGGTGTTTTCACTGGAGATGTTCTACTGGCTTTGGTTGCACTGGGTTTTTCAGAGTGGGAGGATTTTATTTTTTCCAATTACTTCTGTTTTGTTAAGGGCTCCCAGAGTGACAATGCTTTTAGGGTATTCATCTAAACACACTAAATTGTTCTCTTCTGTTGCTCTGCTGTACAACATGTAGCATAGCAGGACTCAGCTCTCTAGTGAGGTCTCTGGGAACTGCTGTGGTGCAAGGAATAACAGAAACGAGTCTTTCTGTCCCAAATAGATGTCACTTGGTATTTAATGCATTGGTACACTGGCTTTGAAAACTAAGTCCAGGTGAGAGAATAGCACGGCCACTGAAGGATGGCTGGGAGAGATGTTCCACTACCAAACCCCTAACACCAGAGTCTGAAAGGAAAAGCGGGGGAGCGACCGACCAGGCTGAATCCTGTCCCAGATGATGGACACGTAGTCATCCCGGTCAGACCGTGACTGCTCATGCCAAAATCCCAGGGCGTGCAGGAACTCGTGCTGGATCGTCCCGATCCTGTCACAGTTGGCTCCGATGGAGAGGTGCTGCAAGCCCTCCTGGAGGTTTCCCACTGCAGACCAGCAGCTAACATTGAAATAAAATGAGAGAGGGCTCTGTGAGATCCATGCCATCCCCATGCCACGCGAACTCCAGAATCAGTCTGTTCAACAGGTATACTTTTAACCTGAGCGTTGAAGTTATATTTTGCTACAGAGAGAACTTCTTCATTGATCTGTTCCTTAGCAGATCCTTTCCTCTCACATTTAACTCTCTTTCGATGAACAAGCAGTTCCCCTGCTCTGGCTCTATTGTTTTTAATGGGTTTTCTTTAGCAGAAGAACGTTGAGCTATTTGTGACAGAAGAAAACTGATGAGGATTTCATTGGTACTCTGGTAAACTTCGAAGACTATGGACACACGATTTAGAGCAATTAAGTTACTGTGAATTAACAGTTTTTAGCTGGACCACAGTATGTGACTGTGACTGCACCTTGAGCCTGTCCCTATCCTAAAGTAAACCTGGTTTACCTTCTGAAAGGTTGGTGAATTTGACAGTGCTTTCCACAAGCCCTTTTCTTTCCAGTCATTTGTGAGCTGCTGCGCTAGAGCACTTGCTGCTGACACACGCTCACCAGGAAGAGCAAAACTGCAGCTGTGCTGGAAGTTTTTATTAAAGAATAAAAAAATTCAGTGAGCTATCTGCACAAGCCAATAAAATGGCACCCCATGTCCACAAACTAGCAAGCACAGAGAGTTACATTTAAATTGATATTTTATGCAGCAAATAAATCAACACTTACCCAATGAAGTCCATAAAATTAATCGGGCGCAAAATATGCTACAGGATTTGCAGTCCTATCACCCCAGAAATTTAAGAACACAAGCACGCCGTGCGTTTTCAAACCCTGTAACTTATTAGTGCAACATATTCCCCAGTATTTCTCTTTCCACAAAGCAGCACAGGCCTTGGCTATCGATTACTCATTAAAATCACAGCACGAGAGCTGGGAAGGAGCACATGTGGCATCCATGATTTCACAGGCTTCCCTTGAACAAGGCCTCATACCGATTATGCAGCTTTTTCTGCCCGTGCAGAAGTCCAAGACGTCCATCACAGTTCTGGGTCCACCTCATACCAAAGCAGCTGCCTCTGGCTTCACAGCTGCTGCGCAGAGCACAGCAGGCTACGGGCACATCCAGGACACTTGGCAAAATCAGCACCCAAACATTGGGGGATGCAGCTTCCCCTTGCCTTCAGTCTGCCAAATGCCTACGACACCATCACTCTGCAGCCGCAGAGGGAGTAAATGTGTCACCCAGCGCTGAGAATAAAACTAGGTGAGTGGGACAGGGCACTGCAGAGCAATCAGCACCTGGAGCCCCATGTTAGCCATGTTTTTGGGAGCGGAGAAAATGGCGGGGGGGGGAATCCCAGCTTCCCCAAGTGTGTAAGAGCCGTATCTCCCCTGACTCAACGCTTTCTGCATTGCTAGTTGCCCTATCAGTGGCTAGAGGAACAGAGAAGTACCTGCTCTGACTAATCCCACCAACCTTCTTTTTGGAAGACGGGCTGTAAGTAGATACATGCCATCAGTAGCGTGATGCCATCTAGAAATCCTATTCTCTAAGAGCCAACGCTTATTTCAGGCACATTTGTATACTAATGTCCTGAGAGTAAATAACTCCCTGTAGTATCACAGATCACCAGTATCCGCACACAAACACTTTGAGTTACCAGCACCAAGCTGGTTAGCCAAGGATCTGTATTGATCCACTCCTGCATGGGTTCCCTTTGCCGTGGGCCACAGTGGCAAAGAGCCGAAGTGAACTAGGAGATCTCCATGAAAACCTGATGTCCCATGTGGAAATACTGGAGGTGGAGTTTATCCTCCCTGGTCTACTAACCATTTGACTCTACCACAC
>NW_010561467.1:0-296 GCF_000687285.1 Phaethon lepturus | reverse complement strand
ATGCAGAGAGAAGAGAGAAATCGCACGTCCATTGCAGGATGCCATCTTAGACTGTTTGGTGAGCTTGGCAGGCCCCTGCCACATGTGATGCTCCTGCATGTCCATAATCCACGAGCATCCCTTACGTATTTTGCTTAGCACACAGGCAGGAGTCAAGAAAAGGTCTTTAAACAGGTCTAATATCTGCTGCAGATGCATAGACCTGAAGAGAGGGTGAGATGAAAGGTTGTGTGTTAGAAAACCTTACATGTACCTCGACTCAGTGTTATAAATATATAAATATATATATAAATATA
>NW_010561466.1:15626-16990 GCF_000687285.1 Phaethon lepturus | reverse complement strand
GAACTCCCGCTGAACCTGAATCGCAGTTTCCGCGTCCACCATCTCTTCGGCTTTCAAGGAGTAAAGTTCCACCTTGTCCGGCCGGCTCCTGCGGAAGCGGGTGTGAGCCCAGCAGCCCCAGTCCTGGACGTACGGCCGGTGCCCCTACGCGGGGGTTAGCTGCGCACCTCGTACGCGTCCAGCGTCCCGCGCTCCACCGGCGGCTTCCAGACGTGCTGACGGGGGCCGATCTGAATTGCATCCCGCCTACGGAGCACGCACCGGAGATTTTGTTAAATTTTATTCCGTTGTTTTTTTAGATTGCACAATAACGAGGAAGGAAAAAAAGCCCTGCGAAGGTGCTGCCCTGGTTGTTGGAATTGTAGGAATTTAAATACATGGCATCAAAGTGCCTGCTGCTTGTTTTGGGAGAGGGAAAGAAAGCAGTACATGAGCATGTATCGACAGAGGACTGTAGGTGTACCTGCAGCCAGAAAGTCTCCAGGGACACTGCTATTTTCTGTCTCTTTTTTCTAAGGCAGGTACTGCAAGAGCTGATGCTGATTTGTTGCGTGTTTGTCTAGAAGTACCCACCGTAAATGGGATGCGACAAAAACCGATGGGCTTCGGGATTTCGCATAAAGTGCTGTATCTCGCCCCAAAATCAAAACATGCATGACCCCGAGTGCAGCTGATGAGGCCACAGGAGGAACATTAAAGGGATGATTCTGCTTTCTCATATGTAGCTTCCAGCATGTTAAAACTTTCCATCCTCCAAAGACTACCCATACTTTTAAAATCTATTCTATATTTCAATAATCCATAAAATATCATTCTGCCCCTTGAGTCTAAGGTTCAGTCAGAACGATTCCGACATCTTTTGCCTAGCAACACAAAAACGGTCTACAGAGAAATTAACTTTTGAACACTTTTGGAACTTCA
Source organism: Phaethon lepturus (assembly GCF_000687285.1). NCBI lineage: Eukaryota > Metazoa > Chordata > Aves > Phaethontiformes > Phaethontidae > Phaethon > Phaethon lepturus. The sequence goes on along the minus strand of NW_010561466.1, from coordinate 16,069 downwards.
TATCAGTTTGCGTTTTAAAATATTTCCAGCGGAGCTGAGGTCTGATGTGATCTAGCTCAGCTCCGTACATGAAGCGGGGTGGTATCTGCGTGTGGGGGGGTGTCCGCTGGTAGGCTGAATTGGACCTAACCCTGAATGTATAAATTACAGCTGAGGCTGAACTGGAATCAAAAGAAACGCCAGTTTGATTCCCTCCTGTCTGAGTTGATCTTCCTAGTCCTCGAAGAGTATTTCAATAACCCGCTTGTTATCTTCCTCTGAGTTACCGTATGCTATTATTGTTCTTATCTACACGTTCCCTTGATTACGGGACCGCCTCCTGAGCCTGTCATCGCTCTCGCCGCTTCGTAACGCGCGTAATTATCTCTCGGTGGCCTGCCAGACCTGCTAATGATGCTGCGTCGGCGGCTGGCGCCGCCACGAGAGGGGAGGGGCCCGCGCCC
>NW_010561466.1:0-15561 GCF_000687285.1 Phaethon lepturus | reverse complement strand
AACAGTGGCCGGGGCTTTTGCATCGAGCTCACAACAACTTACTCCGTTAGGGCCCTTGGAGTCTCCTGGGCTTTTGGAAAAAGCATATTCTTGTGTTTTTATAGCGTTGCTTTCGGTTTGTGCGTCACCCGCCGCTTCTTCTGATGAGATCCACTGCCTCAGGGTCCCTGAGGTTGGCGGTTTTATGAACTCTCTCCAGATTAAAACTCAGCTGCTTGCTCAAAGCAGAACTGGACGCTGTTTCCCGATGAAAGGGCGCGTCCAATTAGTTCCCCCGTTTTGCCGGCCAAAGCAGCCTTCCCAGCTTTCCGCGTTGTCTGGAAGCTGACGGTGAATCCAGTAAGCACAAAATCAATCATCTTCCCTGCGCTGCTCAGCATCTTCGTATGTGAAGTAGCCTACGTGCAAACGGCAAATCTCAGGATGCTGAAATCACAGATAAAAGTTGAGACCTTGTATTACCGCAGCTGGAAGTTACTCTTGTTAAATGGTAGAGAAATATTTTTGCATTTCAGTTTATTAAACTCACGTTGCCGAAATGCAATACGGTTAATAATGCACCAGCGCTGTGGCACAGCAAATCCAGTCCTTGCTCTTGGAGGCTTCTACACAGCATCAGGTACAGGTCACAAAAAAGGCAAGGAACTGAGACCACAAAAGAAGCATCAGATCAAGATCTTATGCTGTGAGTCAGTTACTTCCCGTGAGCAAGGGTGGGGAGGGACACAGGGCAGGGATGAGAAGGGCCTCAGCCTCAGGATTTCTTTTGCACAGCCTGTTTAAGGCCAACACCTGGTAAATCAGAGCTGGTTTTACTTGGGTGAGCAAGGCATAAGCCCAAGAACGACCTCTCAAGTAGGCCAGGACAAGGTCATGGCTGCGTGCTGGGGAAGACAGCACAACCCCGGCCCCCAAACACACTGGTACACGCATGCGCGGACGCACGGGCGCGCACTCCGTACTCACCTTGCTGTCTCACAACCCTGTTTTCTTTCACCAGGCTGCCCAGGAAAGTTGCTTGGCAAAGGTAGACCTCACCCAAAGGTGTATGGGGTGCCCCGGGGAACCAGGGACCACGTCAGTAAAGCTCTCCTGGTTCTCCATGCGGGTTCTCCACATGGGTTCTCCACCGCAGCACGCTGGCTGTCACCCCGGGGGGCTGGCGTCGGAGAGGGGGGCACTCGCAGGCTCCTGACTTTGGAAGTGAGCTCAGGGGTGCGCCGGGAGCCCGGCGTGGGGAGGTTATCCCGCGGCCGCCGGCTCAGGCTGCTCTGTAACATAGTGCCGTCGTTCTCAGCCGACGAACCTTCGGTGGTCTGCCACTGACTCCAAGGAAAATGCAGAGGAGGATGAAGACACGTAAGCCTTTTGCTCGGAGTCCTACGTCTGCAAAGCAGTGGCTTGCACTTCCGTTGGAAAACCTGTTAGAAATCTGCAAACAGGAAAACAAAAAAGTTGAATACTGTGAGATATAGGCAAAGTCTACCAGGTGGATGGAAGTACATTTATTTTTTTTCTCCCCCTAGGAAAAATCAGGGACGGAGGCTTTACAGGCCATTTTTCTCACAGATAATGAGCATGCTAATCGTGATGCGTTTAATACACGCCTAGCGTGGGAGGTCAGAGCCTACGCCGATCGCTTTGCTTTCCCCTGCTCTGATCCCAGCACCTCGAACCAGACACGGCGTGTTCGCAGTGCACGCTCTAACGCGCACGAGAGGCACCGGTGAATGGTGCCTGGCCTTATCCTCTCCGGTTTCGTACGTGAGGTTACTGCGGAGGCGGGCGGCTTCGGGTTTTTTTTTTTTCTGAGAAAAGCAGGATTTACCTTGAGCTCTCTCAGTGCTGCGTGGTAGTCTGTCAGAGAGGGCTGCTAATGGCGCAAAAACCTTCCCACAGCCCTGACGCCGGCTGCGTGCGTGCACGTGTGAAACGCTGTTCCAGTTGTTTTGTTGGTTTTTTTTGTCGTCGTTGTGAAGGGAGTGAGCCGAAGAACGAAAGGAGCCCGCTTGCGTGCCCCTCTGCCAACCTGCGGCTTCGCGTGACCTGCAGGCTGCTGTGGAGCGTTGGCGTTGGACACCAAAACACTGGGAGCCCGTCTTCCGTCCCCAAACATACATTTTATAACAGCAAACTGTGTGGCTGCTTTAACACTGAGAAATACCCTTTAGGTAATAATATAATTACTGTTATATTACACTGGCACAGGACAGCCTTTTCAACTCAAGCCAGTGCTGTAGTCTTCAGCTTGTTAGATGTGCACCACAAAAAAATCCTAATTTTCAGGTAGAATGTGGAAAAATAGGTTTCTCAGCCCCCGGTGCGTCCGCCTGTCTGTCTGTCTGAAGCTGCACTTGAGATGGCTTTCAGAGGGCTTCCTCAAAGAAGAGAAAAAAGATAGACATGTATTGAGAAGGCGGTAGACGCAGGGTTCAAAAAGCACGTCATGCAGTCATCTAACTCTGGTTCAGATAGATGGTAAATTCTGCAGTCACTGAACTGTGTGGTTTTATCCAGTGACAGACATTTCCCTGCAAGCATTAGTAATGAAAGCTCTTCAGACGGAGAGTTGGCGTGGCCACTGGAGCTGCAGCAGACTGAATTTGCTGCTACAATTTCAACAGACAAAACTCAGAGGAAACTTTGCGTAAGCACTAGATGAAAATAATTTAGCAAGCTAGTGAATCAAAGCCTTTTTTTTAAAGTCAGAACAATTCCTGGGGTTGTCAAGATACTAGGACAAGCGAACTGTGGCGTAAGAGTTGTTCTTCTTTCTTCTGCCTCCCTGAAAGACTTTCACAAGGGCCTGAGAAAGCGCAGGAGAGGAGGAGCTGGCTGCAACAGTGGGAAGATGCCTGCCCAGCTGCATCCCAACATCTTCCCCCAGTCCCCCGTTCAGAGCTGGGCTTGAAAGTTCGGGCTTGCAAACCCCCACCCTTGGTCTAGAGAAAGCCCCGTGACGACACGATCATGCCGAGCCCTCAGGTTCGGTTGGGCTGAAAACTGCGGAGGGGACTTGGATGTCGCCGCGCGCTGCCCGACGTCCTCCTGGGAAGGAGCGCGGCGATGCGCTCACGCAGAGGGGCTCCGCATCGTCCCTCGCCCGTCAGAGGGCTGCTTCTGCAGAGGGTGTGCGGGGACAGCCGAGAGGAGCGAGTTTGAATGAAGGGAAGAAACTGGGATGGCTCCTGTGTGCCTTTTTCTTTCACGCTGTGAACACCGGTGTGGGCTGTTCATCCCTAAAATAAGCCCCCAGCCTGGAGTAGCTAACGTCCACAGGGACACGGTCACCGAGGCGGGACTTCGGTGTAAGCGCATCAAGCAGACAGGCGAGGGGGCTGTTGGTATCCAGCTCAGTAATAACCATGCATAAACTGCATGCAGCAGTTGAAATATGTACTCCTTGGGAACGGGAAATTACAGCCGTGCCAGTGAGGCGCGGAGTAGCCCACAAGCCTTGGTGTCCTATCGGATACGGTTAATGCTCCCGCGCTTCTTGTTAGCATGATAGGCAGGGCTCCAGCTTCCATTGATTTAGGTGAAGCTCTCGTTCTAGTTCCCACGGAAAGAGTCTTCCTTAAGGTTCTGTGTATTTGTTAATTTTGCCCCTAATATTTTTAATGTATTATTTTGCTCTGTATCATATACACCAGAGAGCAAATACATAGAATCACAGAATCATTAAGGTTGGAAAATACCTCTAAGATCATCAAGTCCAACCACCAACCCAACACCACCATGCCCACTAAACCACGTCCCAAAGTGCCACATCCACACGTTTTTTGAACACTTCCAGTGACGGTGACTCCACCACCTCCCTGGGCAGCCTGTTCCGATGCTTGACCGCGCTTTCAGTAAAGAAATTTTTCCTAATATCCAATCTGAACCTCCCCTGGTGCAACTTGAGGCCATTTCCTCTCGTTCTGTTGCTAGTTACTTGGGAGAAGAGATCTGCAACTGTCAATCAACTAGCTGTATTTTGTGCGAAAGATGTATTATTCACTGTAGAATTTTTCCTCTCTGCCTCGTCCCATTTTTTCCCCCGATCTGTACGATCCTGCAGTAAACCAACACCTGAGACCACGAGGTGAAGACCAGAGGCAGCGCACCATGACATTGGTGCCAGTGGTTTCTGTGAGGATATCTCTAAAAATGGTGTTTCTGCCGAGAGGTAAGAGGCTACATTAAAAAAAAGAAAAAAGTCTTCCAACCTGTGGGGCTTCCAGGCCCAAATGGGTTGGTCCCAAATCCAAGCCCCTTGACACTTGACGTGTAGGAAACGAGTCTGTATGTCTGCGGTGACGCTGCAGTGATGCTGCTCTGGGAACGGCACAGTGCCGCTGCTTCCCTCCCGACGTCCCCCGCGGCGCCCAGCAGCCACGCACCCACACCCTGAAGATGAAATTTAGGTAGCAGAAATGGCTGAGGGTTTGTTTTCCTCCCCACATGAAGCTACACCCACCCGGAGCGCAACATCAAAGCTCAGCTCTCATCCTCTGCCACAAGTGTAGACGTTAGGCAAGTTCGGCTGCTTTGTGATGTGGTAGAGAGAGGTGGGAAGAAACGTGCAAAGTAACGAAATAAAGCAAACTGCTTAAAAATGAAAAGCTTGCAGTGCTTTTCTTTTTTCTTTTGATTTTTCTTTCTCTTTTTCTTTCTTTTTTATCTCTTTGTTTTCTTTTTCTTTTCCTTTTCCTTTTTCTTTTTCTTTCTTTTCTTCTTTTTTCTTCTTTTCCTTTTTCTTTTTCTTTTTCTTTTCCTTTTCCTTTTTCTTTTCCTTTTTTCTTTTTTCTTCTTCTTTTTTCTTCTTTTTCTTTTTCTTTTTCTTTTTCTTTTTCTTTTTCTTTTTCTTTTTCTTTTTCTTTTTCTTTTTCTTTTTCTTTTTCTTTTTCTTTTTCTTTTTCTTTTTCTTTTTCTTTTTCTTTTTCTTTTTCTTTTTCTTTTTCTTTTTCTTTTTCTTTTTCTTTTTCTTTTTCTTTAAAGTGAATTTCTGCTTCTCCTTTTTATTCCTTTTTCCTGCCTGGTCACCTGTCTTTTATCTTCTCCTCTTCCCTTGACTTCCTTCACCTAATACATTATTTTACAAATAATTTTTCAATATTATTCTGTCTTTTCATTCCTTATTTCTTTCTTTTCTTTCCTCTTTTTCTTTTTCTGTGTTTCCTTTTTCTTTTTTCTTTTTCTTTTTCTCTTTTTCTTCTTTTTCTTTTTCTCTTTTTCCTTCCTCTTTTTCTTTTTTCTTCCTTTTCCTTTTCCCTTTTCTCTTTTCCTTTTTCCTTTTTCTTTTCCTTTTCCTTTTTTTTCTTTTCCTTTTTCTTTTCCTCCTTCTTTTTCTTTTCCTATTTCTTTTTCTTTTTCCTTTCTTTTTGTGTTTTGTTTTACACTTGCACTGTGGCGTGTTCTCAAATTGGGTAAATTGCAGCAGCGTTGGGTAAATCACTGTGACAAGCAGGATTCCTGAAGACCGTACCTCAGAATCGCCCTCGCTCGGGCAGCTGCTGAGGATTCCTGCCGCACAATACTTTTCCTGTCTGAGGAGCAAAACAATAAGGCCCAGACACGGTGCTTCTGCAAACACTTACTTATAGGCAAAAATTTTACACTTTGGATGTGCTGAAGCTATAAACTAGATTTTAACTGTTGAGTAGATTTCAAGCAAAAAGGACTTTCCAGAATTGCAGAGAAAGCTCATAGCTGGCTTAACTGAGTAAAATCGTTATCATAAAATATCTGAAGTGTTTATATTACATATAGATAACAAATGGGGTTTTATATTACAATGCCATAATTATAAATGACGATTGTGCATAACTCTATAGTTATTACTCCTATATTAATTATATATTGTGTGTTATGTGCAATATACAGCCTACATAATTATATAAATTTACACTCATAAATTTCTTACGTATTTATAAACAGTTTCTTACATGTTTATAAGCCTGTAACCTCTGATTTGCTTAGCATCACTGGTTAGCTATGGAGTTAAAGGCGGCTGCTCTCAAGGGTATGCCTCGGTTCCTCCCCAGCCCTTCGGGAGCCGCGATGCCGCGTCCATTCGCACGCACACGAAAAGTGCTTCGGCGAAGCCGAAACAGAAGCGCGTGGCGCGTCTGCCAGCTCTACCATGGTGGCAAAGGTAAGGTAAAAGAAATAGGACAGGGAGGCATAAGTCTCCGAAGGCTGGCAGGGCTCTCATTTTGCAAGGGAAAGTCAGTGGCAATCACTGGAGCTGATTTATTGAGACCTGGGGGGTGAGGAGGGAGGGCGAGGCTCCCTTTTGCAGTTCGGTGCCAATGTAACCTCCTTGTGCCCGCTCCGGCGAGGAACGGAAGGCTCGGACACGTGCAGTTAATGAACAAAGCAACCGAATAAATACGAAGGGGCCAAACAAGTTAGCATTTCGCATTTTTTTTCCGGTCTTCCGAGAGGCTGTGTGCAGCAACCAGGGGATAGACTGGGGCACGGGGAGGGTCTGGGTCCTTTGAGAAACGGAAGTTTCGCTCTCCCAGCGAAGGAAACGTGCCGCGCCCGAGAAGGCTCAAGAAGCGGTTGGCAGCTGTGCGCGGGGAGAGGAAATCGTCTCCTCTCGAACTTGAAAGCAAAACTCGGTTTCAAGTGAGCAGGAGAGCAGCAGCGTGACTGGCGAAGTTTAGGCTTTGGGTGGCCTACGCAGTTCCTTCACGGAAATGCAAATTTGTAGGTAAAAAAGCATTTGAGGAAAGGTCTTTCCCTGAGGTTTTCTTTTGAAGCAATACGAGAAGCCTCCCCAGATTTTGTGCATTTATGAATTAGACATTTTTAAAGTGAGGGCTGCAGGGGGAAGGCGGGACCGTGAGCGAGGGTGGCTCGATAGCTGCCTACGAACCACCTTTAGCGGCCTGGACGTTGCAAGGAGTTCCTGGATACCTTGAATAGGAAAGTTCTTGCCACCCAAGCCTATGTGAGCCACCGGTACTATTTCAAAGATATAATTTCACGTCAGCTAATGCAGGTTTATCCTCTTCTGTAGGCACAGGAAAAAAAATCTCTCCTCCAAACCTGAAAATGCTTTAAAACCCCATCTTTGAAGCAAGGCTTGAGGGTGCAGTGATGAGCTCCTGATTTCTGTTTAGCCTTGCTGGAGACCTTATCTGCTTCAGCCTGCAAAAGCAGCCCCGGCTCTTTTGGCCGTCGGTAGCTGCTCCGCGACTCCGTCTGCGTTTTATTTTTTTCTCCCTCCCTCAGGGGAAACCTCAGGGCCGAAGTGGCAGGCCAACGTGGGGCGGATGCTGCACCTCCAGGGAGCCCGAACTCAGCTAGTCCAGGAAATCACTTTACAGCCCAGCCGCCTGCCCTGGGCCACCGCAGCTTCAGCGAAAGGCCGCCACAACGTCGGCAAAGGTCCTAACTGGGGGAAACGTGCTCCGGGTCGTATTTTTATACATAGCAGACAGGAAAGGAACAGAGAAGTAAGAAGAGCGAATGGGTATTTTTTTAGATTGCGGTGTGTTTTCCAGACTCCGTTCCCCGATCGCCTTCGCGCCGCAAGGTCCTCCTGCCACGTGCCGCGCGCTTTCGGCAGGAGCGCGTGGGTGTAAGAAGAGTAACGCCGATGCGTTACGGCAATAACCTCCGAGCTACGCAACGGCAGCTTCATCTCAGAGAAACTCGGCGAGAAAAGGGGAAAATGAGTCCGGCGCAGCCTGGTTTTACACGCCGCTGTGAGATCTGTGGGTCTTCCAGCACGCGGGCTTGTGCACCGCCACAGCTCTGGCCGGCGTAGCAGGAGGGATCCATCCAGGCCAGGTCAGCCGGAGTCATTTTGAAGGAAAAGCACTCTTTAAAAGTAAATAGAGTGAGTCATGTTGCCTGTTGGCATAAACGCAAAGCACGTAGGAGCAGGAAGCGTCTTTGTTTTTGTGCACGGGGGGGTGCTTTCGGGTCAGGTTATCGCTGAGGTGCATTTCCGGCCAGCGAAGTAACGGCTTGGTCCAGCAGCGAGACCGTCCTACCTGGCAGGGGAGAAGCAATTTTATGCAGCTCAGCATTAGGTATCTTTGTTTTTTTGTATTTAACAATGATGAATCTTAAACCAGAATCCTGCCACCTACTGCCCACGAAAACGCCAGATGCGTTGTGCGCACCACGGTCTAATTCCGGCCTTAAAAACCTCGCCAAAGCTCTCCAGGACCGGTCAGCTCTGCACAGGCTGGGAAAAATATTTGAGAGTCACCCAAATTTCCCTCCCGGGATTCTGAGGCAACGTACCAATGCCTGCAGCAACGCTAGCCTTCTTTGAGAACAAAGTGTAGTTTCCTTTTATGCGTGTGTGGTTAAGTGGCACTGAACAAATAAACATTGTGTGGGAATTGGTCGTAACAGAAATGCTTTTTTTTTTTTTTTTTTTTAAATATCTGAGTCACTTGTTTCAGAACACTGACTGGCTTGAGAATGCCTGCGACTGCGATCAAGAAACTTGAAAATTACAGATGTATCCACAGTGGGAGCAGATGACTATTGCATTAACAGCCAGGGATGATTCTGCATTTAAAATTTAGCATAAGAAAGAAGTGCCTGAAAACTGGCAGTCTGCCTAGTGCCAGAATTAATTATGAATTCGGTTTTTAGTGTCGTTTAGGCTAGAAACCATCCTAATTATCCTTTCTCCTTTAATTAAATGAGAAGTCTGACAGTAGCCTCTGCTCCCCACTCATGTTTTGGGCTCAGCTCGTCCCGCCTTACCAATGCGAGAAGTGGAGAGAAATGGGGGAAAGAGACAGAGAAGAATGAGAAGACTCTGAATTATGCAGCTATCGCTGCCTCTTATCTGTCTCCAGGTACTGGCTCACTGGGACTTTTCACATTAATAATATTGTCTTTCATCACTTCTGTTCCAGCTGTTAGCTGCTCACTGCTTAACCGAGAATGTGGAGACCAGTTTGTTGTTGTGCTATAAATGGGCCGTGTATAAAGTGACGGCCATAGGATAGATAGATAGACAGACAGACAGACAGACTCCAAAATGTAGGGAAGGAAAGTAAGAAAGATTTATGGAAATGAGGGAGGCGTAGGCTTGTACAGGCAAATTCTGCCCTGAAGGGTTCCCATTCATTTACTTGAAATTGCTTCTAATGAAACTAACTTCACATGGATATGTTTTGTAAGAAGAATTTTAAAAGTTGAGTGATGCAAAGTGCCTAGGAAAGGTCACATGTACACACTGAAGCTCTGCTCTTATTACTAAATGCATAACTTGATGCATGTATGCTAGTTTGGATTTTAGAAATCTTTTCTTTTGTCCCTCTCTATTGGGCAGCTTCAGTGGTACATACTAAAAAACTAACGTGAACCCAGCCCAAACGTCATGTGCAGGATTTACAGTTTTGGTGGCCGCATCTGAATGAATCTTTCATTTTTTGTTTGTTTCTTGCCAGTATCTGTTTAAGGCCTCCATCTTGAGAAAACACAGTGGAAAAATTAAGGACATGTATATATTTTAATATGTTAGTAGAAATATAGCTGTTAGAGTTCAAAGAGTTAATTAACATTTAAATGACAGTATTTAAAAGGAAAAATAAACAGGACTAGTTGAACAGGTTTAATCAGAGAAGAAGTCAATTTAATTGAGAGCACATATGCAGCAATACCAGCTCCTAAAGCCAAGGTATGTGAGCTCATCTTTTGCGAGATGCATCAAGCTGATTTCTTCATTTATTGCTTCGGGTTTGGGATTGCATGTTTCAGTAATTAGATTTTTTTTTTTCTTCTAGAATAAGAAGATGAGAGGTGTGAGAATAGCAGTAACACCACATACAAGAAACTGAATATGAGCGCCATGTTAAATAAATCATATCTTTGGCATCTGTACTCTGGTAAGAAATTTCTCATCGTTTCTATATATCCCAGTGTTAGAAATATTTCTTACAAGTATTTGTCCAAATATATGCAAATTATTTTCCTTAGATATTCCCCCCAGAAGTACAGTGCTTACGGTGAATTTTTAATACCATTTTGAAAACTGGCCGTGGGTGCAATATTCCAGCTTGATGCCATGCCTCACACGCCGCTGCGCCTGGGCCAGTCTGCAGCCTCGCTGCTGATCCCTGCCTGGCTGAGTGCCAGCAGCTCCGATGCTTGTTCACTCTGGACCAGCAGCATGTGTCCCTCTTCAGCTTGTATTACAAAGCCTCTTAAATATTACTTTCAGCTACTGCAGGAAGTTGTGTATATTACCAGCCACAGGCATAAAAATCATGAATTGGTTCCAAAAATAAGGCTAGAGAGCTAACATATTTGTTCACTCTTCACACATATACGTATATACCTATGTATATTATATACACACAGACAGAGATGTATACATGTGTACTTGTTTGGGTTATCACTTCAAAGCCGTTGGGTCTTTCTGTTTTGTGTTTGCCAAGGGTTTTGTTTGTTGTTTGTTGTTTTTTTCCCAGGTACCAGAGTGCCTTCATGGTTTAGGGTTGTGATGCTGTTAATGTGCTATACACGGGGACTGAGGCCAAGTTTCTCCCTTCATGCAGGGCAGGTTGTCACACAGGAACCAGGGGAAGGTATGGTCTGTCCCTCCCATCCTGCAGAGATCCCAGATGGCTGCAGCGTCAGCTGAAGTCGCTCCCCACTCTGTAACCTCTTTCTGAAGACTAGAGGATACTGCTTCAAAAGCCAGAAGCCTTCTGTGAAACTGCTTGTGAGTCAGGGGGTGCTTGGGATGCAAGACTGGCTTTCCTAGGTATTTTAAAGTAATAAAGTTTTTTAGCTTTCTCCAGAACTAAAACCACTTTCTGTTTAAACATTCACAATTCTTTAATGCACATACCTCTGACACGTCTTACACATGCTCGGAAATACTGTAGTCTGTGTTTTCCATAAGCCTTCAGAAAATTCACTGTTTCAAGGGCTTACCGCTGGAGTAATTTAACAGTTGTGCTGCAAAAATGGGAAGGTAAGCAGCCCAGCAGATGATACAGTAGCCAAAACTCTTATCTCGATACCCATTGCTTAGAGAATTGCATCAACTTCCCCTAGTCAATAATGAGTCTTATTTATAAATTCACATACAATACAGAACGGAAGCTTGTTGCACTACTGTGGAGATCAAAGTTTCAATGTGTTTTTTTCCTCCTTCTCCTGTTTAGAGAACTGAAGTCAGTTTGTATGTATCTGTATCCTTCTCCTTATTGCTGAGCCCAGCACTGTTGATAGCCCAGGGCATTTTTTTAAAGCTGTTTCTAAAGATAAACATTTTGCAAAAATTCCCAGAATGCAAGTGCTCAACCTAATTTACGCAGAGCCATACTGTTTGTTAGCAGGCTGTTCCTTTATAGGGGATTTTAAGTTCCAATTTGATGTATCATAAATTAATATATAATGAGAAATTTCTGTGGTCAAGGGTAGAATCCCTGCCTTACTGAGGTCCGTGCAAACAAAACCTCTATTGATTTAGTTCAATAAAATTCAGAGGTTAATCCCGAATCTCGTGCTCCTTTTTTAAGAACCACTCTATCACTGAAAAATTATGAATAAAATTACATACACTAATCAAAACGATTCCCAGAGTGCCCAAGCGCATTCACATTCTTTAATCTTCTAAAAGTGGATTGTCCTTAGTTTTTCAGTTTGAGAAGCAGAGAGAGGAGATGTTTTTTGTCAATGAGCAGAATTCAGTCTGTCTTTTCTCCCAAGTTGCATTTTGTGATCTAAAATAGACAAGGTAGGCATTCATCACCGTCTGCTTGGCTACGGCAGGTAGCTGCTCAGCGGTGGCGTGTGTTGTGATGACAGATTTCTTCTCATGTGAACAGTAGAGCTCTTTTCACTAGACAGGCTGGGATGCTTTGATCATATATAATACTACAGAGAGGGAGAAAGAGAAAGCAAGCATATAGTGGGTATGTGTATATACTATAGTCTCTATAATACATGCATATATATATTATACATATATAGTACACACACACACATATATACATATATATATATATAAATACATGGTGTTTTTTAACAGACTATAAACCCCCCCATCTTACTATGGGTCTTACGAGTGCTTTCTTCCACAGAAGAAGCAAAGGGGCTAATCAGGAGAGGAAATAGAAGCTGATTACCCCACCCACCTCCAAAGCCTCTGCTAAAGCCATTTATCATAATGTTTCTCAACCTTCTTGGGTTGGCAACTTTATAGGAGGACTTCTTTTTTGCAACCTTTTTACAGCACCTGTAAAAAACAATGGTAAAATAACCCTGTGCTTACGATTGCTTACAAGTATCAGTAATACTTGTTGTAAGCACAGAGATGGCTAGGTATGGTGCGGATACACAGGAGTTCCCTGGACAGCTAGGCTGTTAGATCTAGCTGTGGGACTGAAAAAGATCGACTTTGACCAGAAATGTTGTAAGTATTTCAGAGCTAAACAAATTTAGAGGAATTCATGGTCAGCTCTTATTGCTGCGGCGTGTTAAGGTATTTCCTAAATATTGGAAATACTTGTATACTTTTCCTTTAATGCTGCATAAGTGGTTTGGTGACTTTAAGGTGGGCTTAATTCTATGAAAGATAGGTACTAGTATCAGAATTGTCTTTTAAAAATATTTATATTTTTAAAAATCAAATCTGCATCTTATCACATTAAAAGAGATAAGCAGATGGACAGAAGCAGTGTAAAAATGAATGTAAGAAATTTAGTTGCTTGGTCAATGAAAAGTTTTGTTAATTTTTTTTGTCTTTAAACTCTGTTGGGAGTGAGAAACCTTCTGAGATGGGATTTATTTTACTTGTCAACCACAAACATTTCCATGGAAGTGAAAAATAGGGAGAGGAAAAATGCAAGATAGACATTGTGTAGGCAAACATTATTACATAACAATGAAAAATAAAGGTAAAAGGGTTTATAGTAAAAATTCATGTTTCAGGAAGTGTTTACAGGGCATTAATTAAAGGCGGTGGTTTGGATATAACCCACATTTAGTTCCGTAGACTTTACTTATCTGAGGGCTCTACTGTGAGACCTGAATTTTCATATGGCATTCAGAAAGCATACAGGCCACAAGTATTAACTTAAAAATCAGTACGCACAGTAGTACCAGTAATTAATAATATTACAGACAGCAATAGCGTGATTAATAACAATTCAGGGCACTTGAAGGGTCACCAATTCTGAGCTGTAAGTTTTGGGATGTTAACTGAAGTTATATAGTTTTTTAAAATGTCTTTTATTACATTAAAGATAACTTAAGATCTTGGGATACTAAATTCAGTGCCCCCATCTTAGAGGGGTTCATCATTTGGAGAGAGGTCCTCTGTAAAGCCAACCTATTCTACCAAGGCCAGTCAGTAAAACTGAATTTCCTGGAACTACTTCAGTATAAAACCCCATGTGAGTAAGTATGGCCTACAGAGGCCTTCCTAACTGTTAAATAGAGCTATTTTAGCCTTCAGTCCTGCAGACAATCCCAATTTCTACTTTGATAACACTCAGATTTTGCATAAGTACAGATAATACTATTCACATTAAATTTCTACAGAGTCAACTATTTTCTCTTTTCTCTTAAACTCAAGTGCTTTTTACCGCTGTGTGTCTTGAGGAGACTTGGGATTTGTAACTTACATGTGAAGCCATTTTTCTTGGCCCTTGCTGGAGGAGAGTAAAATAATCCCATTTTTGGTTATCGCTATTGTTTTCCACCACTCTCCTGAGCCTTGGCACAGTTAACACCCACTGCCCAGTGCTTTCTTGAATGGTTTCTTCCCAACCCCCTGCCCCTCTTTTTACCTCCAGCTGAAGAGTATTTCAGGGACAGGAATGAAAGGAAGGAAAGATGGCAGGCAGCCTTGGTGGGACCAGCTCCAGCACCAAAGCCCTCACATTTCTTACTGAAATCAAAAGGAGAACTGAGGGGTGAATTTTGAAGGATCAACGTCTTATGGGGACACAGTTGTTGTAGTGTTCTCAGGTAGATGTGATATTGTAGTGCTTAATATTTATCATTAAAATGAAAGCCTGGAGAATTCTTTTCTCTTTTATGGTGTAGGATCAAGATGCTTTATGTGTAGACTGGCAAATTTCTCTGCTTCCAAGTCCTTTACACAGGCACTGAAAAACTAACTTGCAGCAATGCACAGGTAATATCATTTTGATGGTGGTGGTCTGACTGGATTTCAGACTCGTCCCATTTAATAGTTGACCTGCAATGGTCCCATAGATATTTCCAAAATAATCTCTCAAATGTATACCAATTATCAACAGGTTCACTGGCACAACTGCAAGAAACAGTTCTTAACGGCCCAATAGCTTTCTAACCCAGGTTCAGTAAACAATCCCAAAACCAAACCATTACTGTGAAGACATGTTTATTCTCTAAATGAAATCACAACTGAAAACTTTCATATTTAAGCATATTAATCGTAGGCCTCTGTAGCCAACAGAATGAAGAAGGCTTATTCCAAGCATTAGTTGCTGTAATTAAGCCTTCTGCCGAAAACTGTTCTTAACATTATAATTGTAAACTGTACAATAGTAATAAAGCAAAAATCTTCACTGGAACAAAAAACATTCACTATCTGAAGCCAGAAATGAAACTTCAGTTGTATCCTTTTGCATAATAGGTCATCTAATGTCTTTCAGATAAAAGCCTTAGCACAACTAAAGAACAAATTTATTCAGACTGCGTTGATTTAAATCTATTTTTAAACATGACTCTGGTTTGACTGAGTAACTTTTAATCTCATTTAGATGCCTCTTATTGCATCACATAGTGAAAAGCATAATGAACGCATAAGAAAATACAATCTGACCTATTTGGTATGAAAAAAGGGGGGATACAAAATAAAATTAATTGCTTGGGAAAATTTAAAAGTTCAAGGCCAAACTAGGCAGAATAAATAGTGAATTATACATTTTTATATAATTCACATATAAAGGCCCATTTCCTGCATTCATTTTCTTAGGTAAAAAGCTTGTCATACTCTGAATTCCAACATTATAGCTAGGAAATTAAAAAAACAAACAAAAAAAATCCTCACAAATTTGTGAGCAAATAAGTAACAGTAAATCTCAGGCAAGTTAAACCCATGGTTACCATAGGCCCTGCTACGTCTGTTTGTGGTTTTGGGGTGGGTTTCTTTGGTTTTTTGGTTTTGTTTTTTTTAACCCTGAGATTTTTGCTGTGTCTGTGTGGTATTGCCAGTCTTCTATATTGGAAAATGGTGGTCTTGTCTTTCAGTTTTCCTTGATTCAGGAAGCTTCACTAGACAAGAGTGTACTCGTACTTGCACTCGTCAGCCTATGTCCGTATTTAGACAAGTTTAGGAGGTCCATCTAAGGATTGTACTAACAAACACATCTGTATTTCATGCTTAAAGGACTTAATCGTTTCTAAGATCCAAACACTTCAAACAGGCGACTTATTTTACCTTAAAACTCACGGCATATGGCAACTTGTTAACTTTTTCACAACCTATTTTTCTTCTGTCTGCCGAAGTATTGCTTAGACTTCCTGATTTCAAAATCTGCTAGTAACTTGAATGGCCTTTCTGGAAAGGTTGCCTCAAAAGGAGAGCGT
>NW_010561465.1:0-15133 GCF_000687285.1 Phaethon lepturus | reverse complement strand
GGCAGCGTCCCGGCCTCGTCCCGGCAAGCCGCGGAGAGGTGCTGCCCCGGCGCCCTTGGCTTCAGAGCCGTCGGGTAAATTCAGAGGCGCTAATCATCATGGCTTCGTTTTCAAACGACGGACTCGCCCTCTGCTCCTCATCCAATGTGTCTCTTTGAATGGAGAGCTGCTCCATCCCTCCTTCGGGCTGATTCTTTTTCGCCTGAGCCCATCTTATGATTACCGTTGTCCATTAGTGCGCTTGACTGTGAGCAGTGGGACTCTCTCCTCACCCCATCTGTGACTTCATAACCATATTGGCTTTCCTGTTTAAGAGAGTTCTACCGTGCAGACTGGGCTGGGGAAGAAGTCGGGCTCCCTCGGATAATCATTCTTCCCCAAACAGTCAGCGTTTGGCCTCCTCTGTAGCTACGCTTTGTTTAGAGCTACTTTTCATATCAGTGCTTGAATGTCTCTGTCATGAACTGTGATAAACTTTCTAATGGAAGACTTCAATGTTTCCCATGTTGATTCTCTGCAAACTCAGTGCATTTCACCCCTTCCTTGAGGGGGGACTTAGCAGAGTTGCTAGTTACACCCTTCTGGTGCATGTTGTTTCACCCAGCCCTCCAGGGAGCTGGTTGTTGCATTTTCAGTGGATGTAATTTACGTTGTTGCTTCACTCTGGTTTTCATTTTTGGTAGGTTGGATATTTGAGCGTACGCTGTTGTTGAAAAGAACGGTTCTGCGTCAGCTTGAGTAGTCTTTGTGTCGTTGTGTACGTGCAAGGTACAGTGCCGTTTTGGTAGACCTTTTTGAATTACCGTTTGTTTTTGTGGAGTGTATTTTAGGAATAACTCAGGAACACATGTAGTCTGTGAAGAGTATTTGAATAATCACCATGTTGCTTTAGAAATACACAAGTGTTTTGAATGATGTTGATCCTCTCTGAGGTAGAGTACTAATCAGTTTAAGTCCTGCTTTGGGCTTAGGCTCAGTCCTTGGTACCATGCATGGTTTCCACAGCCTGCACTGGAGGGAGCGGAACTATCATGAAACAAAGTTTATGTTGTGGAACTCAAATATTTGAACCTGAAGAATTTGAAGAAACAGTGGAATGTACTTACTGCTCCGGGGCAATGGGATTCGATGTTTTCGAGGTCATTTAAGGATGGCTGCAAGTAGAAATACAGCTTAGTGGTGTATCGAGATGAGAGGATGGGATGGATGTCGCGCAGAGGGAACTGGGAAGGCTTTTTGCAAGGGTATGTGTGAAAGACTAAGGCTTTAGAAGAAAACTCTTTAAAATGTTTGCCTGATTATAGATTTGGCTCGATGGAGAAGTGGGGAAGGTTTGGGGTTTATAAGGACAGGAAATCACCAAGTGCCAGGATTTCCA
Organism: Phaethon lepturus; assembly: GCF_000687285.1. Taxonomy (NCBI): domain Eukaryota; kingdom Metazoa; phylum Chordata; class Aves; order Phaethontiformes; family Phaethontidae; genus Phaethon; species Phaethon lepturus. The sequence goes on along the minus strand of NW_010561465.1, from coordinate 13,755 downwards.
AGGAGATTTCAGGAGTTTGGTGGCGGTGGGATTCCATAAGCCGTTCGAAGGTGGCAGTGTATGCAGTCCTGGAAGCGAGGAGGGCTGTTAAGTGAAGGTGTTGAAGAAGGAAGAGCAGTACTTCATTTTAGCTTTCAAATTGCAGGGTAATTTGATAGGGTTTACTAGGAACTCTAGGCTGTGGTTTTGGGTTTTTTTCCTCCTGCTGTAAAGCTGCTGAAGTTGGTGGAATTAAACTAGGAATTAACAAACATGACTGTGTAGCAATGGGACCGCTTCTCCCTTCTGCGTGCCAAGCTTCTGCTTATTTGGTGTGATTCTGCAAAAACATCCATTGATTTCAGTTATTCTGAAGCTAATTACCTCGTAACCCACAGGATCAAGCAGCAGAGCTGCTTATTTAGCCTGTAACAACACAGTTCCTATGACGGTGCCCAGTTGCTTTGGCACTTGCTGCAGGGAACCTCCCATTGACCCCGCTTGCGAGATGGCTGCGGAGCAGGTCCCCACGCACGTATCCTGCCTCTTGACTGTGACTATTGTGCATGCAAAAGGACAGCAATTACCATTTAAGTAATGAGTACTTAATGGATGTTTGTACTCTGTAAATTTGAAGCATTTTGAAGCTGGAAGTTCCCTGCCGGTGTAATTTGATGTGTGCCACAAGTTGCTGAGGTGAGAACACAGGCAGGAGGAAACCAAGTTATCAGTGAAAGCCACTCCGACAGCTCCCGCTCCTGCTTCTACCTCAGCTGCTGCAATGGGTGAGCGGAGAGAGAAGTATAAATGTATCACAGTATATCTCCAGAAAGATTCTTTGCCTTTTCTAGGTAATACCATGATGAAAATTGCACTGCAGTGGATTTTGTGGGGACCTGACTCTTAAAAGAAAAGTCAAGCCTGTCAATATGGTAGGTGTAGCAGCAGAAAGTCCCCTAAAATGACACCTTGGCTGTAGTTTGACTAAACTATCGGCACATAGTTTAGTGAAGGCTGAATTCAGGCACGCTGTGCAGATTCCTTCAGCACAACCACTTGAAAAGGCCTTTTAGTGCTAACCCATTTGGATACCACAGTATTGTTTCCAAATACAAAATCTGAATTTTAATTGAAGTTTTGTAGCCCACAAGAGAAAAGTAATACGTCACTACTGTTATTTCAAAGGCAAATCCTTTGGGAGGAACTCCCAATTGCAATTACTCAAACATCTTTAAGATTCTCAGAAACAAATCAATACTTTTCTCAACAATTATCCTTGGAAACCTTCTCAATTAGATATGATATAAAGAAGCAAAGCTGTGGTGGGCTCCAGCTGTGCTTTGCCCATGAAACTGCCTTTGCAACTGGAAAGCTAAATGAAATTGTGAAGCAGAACTGGACTGTATCAGTAAGCTATCTTTTGTCAAGTACATATGATTATAAAATTACCTCTGGGGTTGGAATTGTGGACTCATTTACACGGTAACTTCTGATGGACTGGCGCCATTTCTCTTCTCTAGTTGACTGGAGCTCTTGAGTGCTTCAGCTCTATAAAGGACCAGGAATGCTTTAGTAGTGCTAATTAGAGGGCCATAGCCTGACCTAAAGTGCTCGTTTGAGCTTACAATCATAATGATAAAATACTAATCTCTCAGAATGTTAATTAAAAATACTTATAGACATTGGGATCACTTTGTACAGAAGAGCAGAAATGCTGCAATTCGTGGAAGGGCTATGCTTTTTTTAAATACAGAAACAACTATTTTACTGATATTAGTTATGATTAACTTTTAATGGACTTACGGTGATTTGAGTGGCTAAGAACTACACCGTGGATCAAGACAATTCTACTGCTGTGAGTTGGGTACCATCCTCCAGCATTTGCCTGACTGAACGCACAAATTAACTTCTTTCTGCAAGAAGAGACATGGGATTTCCTGACCACCTGTTTAGTGGCCATCCCAATCCTGTCCTGTACGGTTTGCAGCAGCAAATATATATGTAATATATATATTTAAAGGTAATTCTTTGAGAGAAACAGTACATCGGGATGGAAAGACCCAGTGCTGTGTAATGAGTGTTTGCGCATTAGTTTGTAGAGCATTACGGTTGGATGGTACCAGCATCTCCATCTCCCTGTATAAGGCAAAAGCACGAATACTCTTAAGTAGCTAGAACAAATTGGTTTTGTCTTGAACAAATTCATCATTCTTGAACATGGGTGTGTGAAGGATGCCTCTGCCAAAAAAGCTGTTCGTCTGAGTTGTTAGGGGGAATAACAGGCTGAAGATCTCCATCACCACCCATCATCATTGTGGCCAGTGAAGGCAACCAACAGCTCTTTGCCAGGTATCGTGCTCAGAGCACACACTGAGACTGAGGCTGCAGAAGTCTTCTGGAATCCAAGTTTGCTCCATCTCGGGCTCATTACCTTGTTGAAGCTGTTTTGTTTGATCTACATGGAATAGTCATGGGAGCAGAGGGTTTTTAATAGGATGTGGGAAATTCAGGTTCATGCTTTCTGGAATTACTGAAACCTCATTTTCTGTTATACATTATCTTCCTGCATTTAGTCATCTAGTCTGTACTTGGTTACAACTTTCACAGTTTGACTCCAAGTCCATGTAGTTTGTGTTGCTAGCTGGCAAAATAAAATATGGCAGCTTCCTGCAGATAGTAAAGGACCCAAAAATCAGGAAGGATTAATTAAATCTGTGGGTGAGACCGTAAATTATGGCTGCTTTTTACCATAGCCTTTGACGGCACAGTCACACATTACTACTTTCAAGTGCTATTCCAAAAGCACCACTAACATGCTCCTTTGGTCTGTTAACGTCTCTCCATACTGACAACAGTCCATCAAGCCACATTTCTAACCAGAAAAGAAGATCCAAAAAAGTGCATATGTTTAATGCAGATGACTTAAAAATGTCAAAGTTGAATTCTCTGGTGGTGCATTGTATTAGAAAACTGTATAAGAAAATCTCTTGTGCAGGGAATCACAGAATGATGATAAAGCACTTGAAGTCTCCTTGGACTTGGGGTCTTTGACCTGTTACACCTCAGCAAGGATGTACTCTGCTGTGTTCGCCCAGAAAGGGTTAAAGACTTTCTGGCAGCTTCTGAATACTAGAGCAGTTATTTTCGCTGTGTAACAGTGAAAGAATGACTATGCATAATGTGATTTTAACTTAATTTAGTGTGCCTCATAGATTTTCATATATAGAATAATGCCAGAAGAATTTGAAAAAGCTTTACTCTTACTGAAGCCGGTGTTAAAACTCTGACATCAACAGAGAAAAAATATTGATTCAAAGAACTTTTAAAAAGCCCCACTTGACTTCTGCATTTGATGATTTAAAAACACATTATCATGATTAATTTGTTTTTCTTAGTAAAATCTTAAGCTCTCCTTTTAATAAGATTGTGCTGATAGCAAAACTTCATATGCTGGTGTGATTTCTCTGTATGTTAGTTAATAGCTACCTAATTAGAAATGTAAAAGTAAATCTTGTTCTGTAAACAAATAGACTTCAAAACCTCTTACGGATAATGCAGTTTATTTAATTTCTGCAGTACTGATAAAGAGAGGACTTTATTGTGAGATCTCTCTAGCAGTAATAAAAGAATTCTAACTAAACTGATTTTTAAGACGGGATAAATTGGAGTTTTGAAATGGTGGTGTGGGTTCCCCTCTCCTGTGGGAAATGGAAGCAAATGAACAGACGTTCCAGAGAAACTGGGGGGTTTTCTTGTGTTTTGTACATTTTCTGGAGGCTGCCTGGACTATTTGTGTTCCTCTCCAAGAACGTATTTTCTTATGTCTTCTCTTTTTAATTTCTGTAATGAAACGGGAGTCTCCTGTGTTCCTGTCATCTTTTCTGAACCAGAAAGCAAAACATTAGGGTGAAAAGGAGAAAAAATTTACAATGTGACTTCTGAGAAGTGCTGAAGGCCTTCGTACCCTTCAAAGAACTGTAGCTCCCAATTCTTGTTGACTGCAATACATTTAAAAATACCTACCTTTAAAAAAAAATTTGGCCTTGAGTACCTACAACTTGCACTGCAGTTGATGAGAGCTGCAGAACCTAAGCAGCACCACTGAAAATCAAACCATCAGTCACGCTTACTGGCTTCCTTTGATGGAAGCAACACTATGCCTTGGGGAGTTTTGGGAGCTTTGCTTTAAATACTAGCACCTAAATGCAGAGAAGTTTCTGTTCATCTCTTTGCTTCTGGTGGTGTCACCTTCTGAGGGCAAAGCTGGGGCTCTCCTAGAAGAGCAGGTACCGAAGGGTCACCTGGAAGCCCGTTTTCGGTTCCTGAACCCACACATGTCCCCTCGTCCCCACCCTGTGATGGGACGGGCAGCCTAGAAAGTCAGCACTGTTTGTAGCGCGCCGAGAGCCGCTGCCGGCGGCGAGTTCAGATTTGGTTGTCAATTGCTGTAGCTTATTGTTAACAACAGGAATTACTTTTTTTTCTCTGGGAGGGAAACAAATGTACTATTTTTCTGGGCAAGAAGAATTACCCAGGATGGAAGGTCTTGTCCTCATTAAATTAGCAGGTTGTACCTCCTCATTTGCTGATCTGTGTTCATAAGCCTTCGAATAATAAAATGCACCATAATGTACGGCGCTGATACCATTGTATTTTCTCTGTGCTGGAGGATGCTAATACTTGCAGTGTACTTGAAGCATACTGGAGTAACTAAGTTAAAAAAAAAAGGTAAAAAATCAGGAGGATGATTTCTTTAAGTGACAGTGGCATGTTCAGAATTAGAGGTTTAAACTTTTAATGGGGTGGGTCTCTTCTTTAATTGCAGTACTAACTGGAGGAAAAAAAAGACTAAGTATGCGGTATTCCACGCTGGCACATACGGCGTGTGTTGAAAGGCTGATGCCGTAACAAGTGGGATGTGAGAGCTCTGCAGGACCCGCGCGCGTGCTTGCAGCCGCACCGGGCTGACGGACAGCCTGCCTCTCCCCGCGCCGTGAGCTCCTTCTCAGCTAACGGGGTTTCCTGGGCTCGGGGAGCGTAGGTGAACTTCACTGCTACTATTGAAGAGATTAACCAATGAATAGCAAAAAAAATAGGCATGTTATAAACTCTATAAAAGAAGGGAGCAGAGGCTCTTCACGAGGATGTGTGTGCATGATGGGTGAGGGAAGGAAGGAGCAGGAAAGTGGGAAGTTCTGCAAAGCCACTAGCTCTGCCTGGAGTCGGAAGCTGGGTAGAAGAGTGCTGCTGCATTTGTGGAGAGTGGGTTGTTCATTCGGCGCCCTGTTCCTCGCAGCCTGGCTTTGAATCTTGGGCTGTGTCCTCATGATGCCTTGTGAGAGGAGGGGGGCTTGCCTCGGGGAACGCGGCAGTTTTGGCTGAGCACAATGCTAACCAAGCCAAACAAACAGCTCCCAGCTAGCCCGGAGCTTGGGCTGAGTACTTCTTTTTTCTTTTTTTCCCCTTTTTTTCCTTGTAAAACTTTGTGGACAACTGCAGAACATGGAAAATAAGTAGAAGTTGGGAAGAAAGCTTATATGGCAAAATTGTCAAGAGATGACCAAATTCCTTTGAAACTTATGGGGGCCTCGGTGGCTGCAGTGTCATCCTCACTTCACGCAGGCACAGGAAGTTGGGGCTGCCCAGTTGTCCTCCCACTGTGTGCAGGGCTCTGGTTTTTACTGGGGGACTCTGGCAGCTTTTGGGATTTACAGCAGCCCATCTAACCCCTGGGAGCTCCTGTGAATTGGATCCCAGTGGGATTTGTAAAACTTTTGTCCTGACAATCTCTGCACTGAGAGGGAAAAGCTGGGCTTGGTGGAGCAAGGGAGAGGACTTGTGCCAGAGAAATGGGCTTACTCAATGAAGAGCAAAGAGATACTGAGGAGACTAGAAGTGAAAATGTCAAGCAGTTGGGCAAAGAAAGCCCTTTTCTAAATACAGAAAGGGGCTGGGAAAGCAACTGAATTTCTCCTGGCTTTCCAGCCTACGTTCAGATGACTTTTTTTTTCTTTTCACTCTGCAGAAGCAGGGGCTTAGCTTGGCGTGTTCAAGGGGAAGCCTCAGGTTGCAGGCTTTGCGGCATGCATGTAGGCTGCAGGGGCCATCGGGGCAGAACTTCTCCACTTGAAAGATGCCGTAGTTCCTGCAGAGCTTAAGAGGCTCCAGAATCCCCACCGGCCTTCGTGAGCAATGTTTTATGCCCTCCTCGGGCTGTCAGCAAACACAAATAAGGGGCAGATTACAATTAAAAATGCGCAGGGTTGTTGTAATGTAGCTAAAGAGGCTCTTTGGGTCATGCTCCTGTCAGCCTAGTGCCAGTTCTGTCTCAGTGAAATGTACTGAACATGGAAAGCAAAGCCCTTTCTGGAGTGCAGCTTTCTCGGGCTTTGCTCTCTGTCGTCTCTGACTTGCCTGAAAGCAGGGCTGAGCTCCTGAAGTTTGAGTTGGCAGCTCTGGCTCCAAGTCTTTGCCTCCTGCTCTTGAGAGGGGTCATTTTGCTGCTGGGCAGAGACGGGTGTAACGTGGTGCCGGGGATGTCTGGTCGCCATCCTGTGATGGGCGCCGGGCAGAGCCGTGCTGGAGGTGGGTCAGCAGCACTTGAGAGCAAAGGTCTCGCCATGTCGCCCTCAAGGGCAGCACCACTGAGGCCGAAGGACTGCTCTCAAGGTAAAGAGGATTTGCATCAGCAAAGCAAGGATGAACGCTGGTTCTTTGCCTCGAGCAAGCTTCCCTCTGTGTTTGAAGACTTTGAGCCTGATGCTGGGAGGTCATTTGACTGACTTGCACATTTCTCCAATACCTGGGATGAGTGTTTGCTGAATTTCATTATATAGCTGCCATTCAAGGCAGAAGCCAAAACCAGAGTATAATTAATATATAAAAGCCTCTTTGCCTCAGGCTTGTTTCTAGTTTGTTTGTTTCAGTACATCTCAATGTGTGTTTCTCATGGTTCACTGACTCCAAACCAATGGCTGGCATCGATACATAACCCTGCAATCACCGTTGCCTCTTTCATGTGTGACTGCCTCGGAAAGGATGGCTCAGAGCACTAGAAACGTCAGCTACAAGCAGTTCTGGGGCCTCTGGCTCTCCTTGTTGGGGTAGAGCTGTAAAAAAGCTTTGGCAATAGGATGAGTTTGTTCTCCTGAGTGCAGGAGACTGTGGTGGCGGTTGCAACTATTTTGAGATAAGGTGTTGTGGTTTAACCCAGCAGGCAGCTAAACACCACACAGTCGCTGGCTCACTCCCCCTCAGTGGGATGGGGGAGAGAGTCAGAAAAAAAGGTAAAACTTGTGGGTTGAGGTAAAGACAATGTAATAGGACAGAAAAGAAAGGGGGGAAAAAAAAGTGATAAAAGAATATACAAAACAAGTGATGCACAATGCAATTGCTCACCACCTGCTGACTGATGCCCAGCCAGTTCCCCCCAGATTCACTGTTCAGCGGGACGTCTTATGGTATGTGACCGTATGTGACTTTGGCCAGCTAGGGTCAGCTGTCCCAGCTTCTTGTGCACCCCCAGCCTACTCACTGGCAGGGCAGTGTGAGAAGCTGAAAAGTCCTTGACTTAGTGTAAACACTGCTCAGCAACAACAGCAGCGTGTTACCAACATGATTCTCATCCTAAATCCAAAACACAGCACTATACCAGCTACTAAGAAGAAAATTAACTCTGCCCCAACTGAAACCAGGACATAAGGTTGTCTCCTGGACTTGATCCTTTTGCTGTCTGTCACTGGTTTCTGAAAAAGGCATAAATATTCCTTGGGTTTTTTTAGGTATTTGTATAGAATAAATAGACGTTTCTTCACACAGGTTCGATTAAAGGCAAAGATGAGGGTGGCATTTCTTTGAGAATTGCTGAGCATCAGGCTTAACTAAAACTGCTTAAACTGAGGGAGGTCTCAAAATTTTGAGGAGTGAGGAGGTTTGCTGATGAACAGAAAGTCTCTGGGGTTATCTCCCTCCCCCAAGGTAATCCTGTTGATATGTGGAGTATTCAGGAGTGGCAGCTGTACAACCCATTTTGGACCATGGCTTATTTTATATGTCAGTGCATTTAAATTAGTGCTTAGTCAGAACTTCTGTGTTCCAAAATTCTGTAGCTGTCATAAATAATAATAATAAAGATATTTTTTATTCCTGTCTCCAAAGTCTAGGATGCTGAGGGTTACTACTAAGGATAGCAGCCTTTCCCCACCTGGTGTCATCCCGGTTGAGACCATGTTTGCAAAACCCTGCTGCCTCTTGCCTGAAACAGTGCCTTTGCCTACTGGTTACTTATTTATGGTTCATCAAAAGCATAAAACTATCTTCCATTTCCTTCCACTTTCTTGTGCTTTATGTGAGTTCTCTCACCAGGTCAGCCAAGCAGCCTGTCCCCTGTCCTACACCTCCTTAAAGTCCTGAAACTTTTGAGTTTTACAGATACTGGTAAATGCACATTATGATGTATTAAGTGCACAACAGCACAACTGCAGTTCCCATGTTTTTCCTTTAAAAGTGTTTCTTTGTCATGGAACGCTCATCTAAATGTGGGGTAGCATCTGAATCTGAGAGTTGGTGGTTTTATTTTGAGATATTTCACATGAGTCCACACATGGTTAACTTAAATACATCTGCCCAGTACTTTGAGGTATAAAAGGTCAGTGAGGTTTGCTCTTCTTGACTTGGTTAAATACATAATTGCAGCTTAAGGCCATCAATTTTAAATAGAAACTCACCGAAATGAGATGCCAACAAGAGTGGAGGGGGATATACTGATGGTTCTGCTTCATGGGAGCTTGTAGGATCCCAGCAGGGCCAGTCCAAACTCAGGATTTCTGTTCAATCGGAAACTTTGCACACTTCAAATTTAGTTTCTGTTTCAGTTCAAAACAAAACCTTACCTTTTCTCTGCTTAGAACAAAATGAAGCTTTCACATACAGGAAATAAGTTTTTACTTTAAAGACTGATGTGTTCCTGAAGGATTTCCAGATGAGGGATTTCCAACTGTAGAATTTTCCTTTATGGCTTTTCTTTTGTGTGTGTTGTTTCGATCTTGTATTGAAAAGAGGACCAACATGTACAAAATAATCTTTTAAACACGGAGGAAGACCATAAAACAAAATTCTAAATTTAATATGGAAATGAATAATTCTTTTTATGACCCAAAGATTTCCATAAATAAGAGTCACTTGCAAATAGTTTTCTCAGTAGAATGATGAAAACGGTGATGGGTTGACCCCATCAGCAACTTCAACCAAAAACCATGTAAAAAAGCCGTCTGCCTAGTCCTTGACTCGCAGTCTGTGCGATGCTGCCGTGTTTCAGAGGGGATCGGTGTCAATGCAAGGATGGGCTCCTGAGTGAAAGAGGAATGTGATATTAAGAACGTCAATATTTCACTTTCTAAATTGAAATTCTTGGTAGTGTTGAGATAACCCATATGTCTTAATCAACTCCTGGTGTTTGAGTGGGAGGAAGCTAACACAGTAACTAGTTGAGGAGGAGGAGCAGTTAGTCAAAATAACTGCTTTTCTCCCTGAGGACTTTTGGGTTCTGGAAATATTTAACAGATGAAATAGCAAGAGCAGCTGTCCTAAGGGAACTATCAGAGAGGCGTTTGACATTGCGAATCGTATAGATTGCTAAATGAATGTTTTGTCTGCAGAGGGCCTGAGGTGTGATAGCGCGGGAGCGGCGTTGGGGGATTTGTTGGGCTGCTGTGATCGCGAGCAGCAGCGCGGCAATGGCAGCTCCGAGGGCACGGGCTGCACCCTCCCGCCCAGCGCTCTGGAGAGGGCTTCTGGGGACACGTATCCGACGGGGCCCCTGCTGCGTGCCCTGCCTTTTGAAATTACCCTGAGCTGCAAGTCTCCGGAGCCGGGGGCGAGGGATGCCGTCTGCAGTCCAAGGCGGTCGTGCCTTTTGGGGGTTTTTGCTGCTCATCGCTGGGGTAGCAGGAGGGGTACGCGAGGCGCCCCATGCCTGTCTGCTGCCTGGCCTCTGCCGTCCCTTACGGGCCAGATCCGGGTGGAAATGCGGATGGCTCCCCGACACTGCGGCCCCTGGTCCTCTTCTAGGGAGAGAGCACCCACGTGTCTCCAGCTCCTCGTGGCTCAGCGTTGCTGGCTGCGGCTCTCCGGGCGCAGCTCCGCTGCCGGAGTGCTTCCCTGCCCGCCTGGGGGTGGCCTGCTGCCTCAGAATTAATAATTTAACTGATTATGAAGGCACGTTGGCAGATACCAGAGTACCTGTCAAATCTAACTGCCGGTAAATTTAATTAGTGTGGGAAAACTGGCTTTGGAGTATACCAAAACTTAATTAGTCAGCAACTTAAGGTTGTTAGCATAGTCTCCAGGGTAATAATATCCAAAAAAGAGTATGTGAAGGCTGTGATAAAATAATTAAAAGTATAAGATCCTCATGGCATGTTTTCTTTAGTACTCATCTCTGCTGTGTATAAATCCGGACGGAGGAATAAGAACAGCAGCATCTTGGAGCTGGGCTCTGATAGTGGGTGACTTCCCTCAGTAGTGAGGGGACAGTTAATTAGTAAGTGCGGTGGCTCAGGTCTGCCCCATCCTATGCAGAGGATTCAGCCCATCTTCGGGAGCATCCCTGTGCGTTTTGTCTGGATGTGTCTGCCTGTTGGTAGGGAAAATCACAGTCTTTACAAAAGTATGGACTAGTAATGAACAATTTGGGGACCGTGGAGTGGCTTGGGGGGTTTGTAACTGGGCTGACGGGGAAGTCTGTAATTAATGTATTAAGTCCTTCAAATGAGGTAGTTTGGGAGAGAAATTAGAAATTCTTCAGGAGTGTTATGAGCAGCCCGAGCGATGGTGACTTGTCCTAGGCTTGAAGCACTTCAGGTGTCAGAGTTGCTTCTGGGTTACCACAGTGGCTTTGCAGCAAAGGGTGATGGCTTCCTACCAGAAAGGAGGGCTGGTTTAGTGTTTGCGTACTCCCGCCACGCAGTGCTTACGTGAGGAGAAGGATGTGTGACTCGTAGCCAGTGTTACTACAGAGAGGTTTTTTACCCTGTGATGGGATGGCGTAGCGTAACAGTGACTCACTGCAGGTTGTTTGAAAGGAAGGGGACGGGATTTAGTAACACTGAGTGTGCCCCATCTGTCACACCCCAGAGATGTACACAGTCGTCTTCCTAACGTTCTGCTTCAGCCCTAAGCTGCTGCAAATTGTTTATCCCAATGACCTGTATTTTTGTGGGAATAGCCTCTCCTATGAATGGAGCGTAGACTAAAATGAAAGCAACAAAAATTTCTTAAGAGCAGCCCTGGGCCTGGCCGCAGTTTGTTGCTAGATGCTTGCCCTCTGAGCGCTCCTTGTCTCCCATTATCCCCGTCCATCATGGGGAAGGAAGGACACAATGAACTGTCTGATCCCTGAAAGGATACGTAAAAGTCAGCAGTGACTAAGAAATGTCTGGAGGCTGAAATCACTTATCCACTTGCATTAAAAAATGAAAGAATCAATAAAATATACTTCGGCTTCTCCCTGTCCTTCCCAGAGGATGGTTTATAATCACATCCCGTCTCCCACCTACAGCAAGACGGCGCATTCAGCTCCTGCGCCCGGCAGAGCTGACGGAGGAGGTATTTTGGAGGCACCTGAAACTCCTCCAGCTGCCAGTGCCAAGCCGCGGCCTCCCTAAACACTCCTGCCACGGATCTCAGCTGGCCAGCCAGGTGGTCCTGCCTCCCTGCCAGTGCAGAAGAGGGGCTGTGAACCTGCTGCGGACCTGCGCTGGGGCCGGGAGAGGGGAGCCGCGCTGCCTGCCAGTGCGGGACCGCCTGCCTGGGCTCGTGTCTCCAGCACTGCCTGGAGACCCGTTTCAGAGCATGGACTAGTGGAAGCAGGCCCAGGGAAGGGGCCTGGGTCCGTAGCACAGAGCCTCCCCAGGGCTGGTGTTTCATGGAGCGGGACCGTGTTTCACAGTATAATGAAGAGCCCAGTGGAGCCTTGTCGAGTTTTCCTCTAAATCCGGTATTATGGCTGGTCAGTGAACCCACGTGAGCCGGGGTTTGGCATTTAGGGAGTTGGCATAGGGACAAAACGAGGAAGGCGAGAAAGGCTGGGTGCTCTGTGTGTGTGCACACGTGCAAGCATCTTTTCCCCGGGATTTAATGTGCATTCCTTGAGTTTCACTTTGGTTTCTAGTGAACCTGAAAGATCAAAGCAGAATTTACCTGCAAAGGCTCTGCACCACGGGTGCGAGGTTCACTCGCAGCTCACACAGGACCTACCGAAGTTAACAAGGTTTGTTGACAATCCTCTGCAGAACTGGGAGCTCGGAATAGTACTGGACCAGAATCGTGTGTAGCTCCGGGTTTTTGCTGTGACTGTCTCGTGTGACATCCAGCAATAGTGCAGCTACCTTAAAGCCTACGGAAAGTTGAGATTGACTTCGGTAAAACCACCATTTTAGGTGTTTTTTCATCACAGGCCTGTGACAAATGACTGACAGGATTCAGTAAACTACCAGGTTTCTGAGAGACAGACTGCATACCGCTGAGCGGGCTTAATTTAATGAACCATGTAATCTAACTGCTCGTTACGTTAAGAGGCAGCAGATCTAATGACCCACAGGTAGCTATTTTGATTTTCCTGTGTGAAGCTAAACACGTGCTCCGCTCTACCAAACCGAGCAGCGTCTCTCTCGGTGCTGGAGGTGGTGCGGAGCTGCAGATGTCACCTCGCCCGTCACAGGCCTTCCGTCTTCTGGCCCGACCACACGTGATGCCTCGAGCCGTCGCGTTGGCTGCCAGGCCCTTCCTGGAGGGGCAGGGCCTGGGGTTTGCCTGGAGCCCCCTCCCCGCGTGCGGAAGTGGGGGGTGCCGGTGCTGGGGTGCTGGCGGGGTGCTGCGGGTGCCTGTCAGGGTGGGGCAGCCTCGGGCTTCCAGGGATCGTAATTTTTGTGACCGACAGCTCCCTGCTTCAGCAAAAGTGGTGGTGACGACGTGGCCAGGTTTCGTACGGAAAACCAGCAAATGTGATTTTTATTTTTTTATTAAGAACACCTGGTAATTTCCTGCCTTTGTATGTGTGTATAGGTGCTCTGATCAACTGGAGAAGTGCACGTCGTGTGGTGTTCATTTTTGTGGAATGCTTATGTATGTAAAAGAGTACCTATTCACAGTCTGTAATCAGGCAGTAATCATGGCCTGTAATCACAATAAATTAATGGATTAATAAATTAACGTCAATGGCATATGATTTTTCTATTGACTGTATGTCTGTTTATTGATTTTGGTGCCTGGAAATGCCAGCCTCGTCTTTGGGTGTATCTTCACAGGATCAAGCTGAATTTTAATGGGATTTATGTCTAGCACTTAAGAACACTACTCTTCTGGTGTGTCCCTTTCTGGCAGCATTAATGTTATTGATACAAACTGTTTCTAATCTTTATCGTAAAGCTCAGCTTTACTTTTAATTGGTTTCGGTTCTAGTCAATCTGACTGTAATAATTTAATTTTTTTCTTTAAAATTTCAATCATGCTTACCATATGGCAAGTATCATTTATACATAAAAGCTACTTGCTGTTTTACCTTTGGAAATCGTTAGGTCCTTCACAGTGAGAGCTTCCTAGCCATCTGCCACCCTCTCAAACCTGGTGCTAACGTAGACATCTGCAGTTGTGACTCTGGGCTTATTAAACAGCGACGCCCAGTCGAATGCCCTTGTGCCTGGCTTCCCAAAACTCATCCCCCTGCGCGCTGAAGCGGTGCTCGCGTCAGCCGCGGCAAAAGCCGCTCCATCTGCGCGC
>NW_010561464.1:1308-18745 GCF_000687285.1 Phaethon lepturus | reverse complement strand
TATTATTATTATCATTATTATTATTATTTAATAATGATGATATTTTTCCCCTTCCTTTTCTGTACCATTAAACCCTCTTTATCTCAGCCCATGAGTTTTACTTTTTTCCCTTGATTTCTCTCCCCCAACCCATTTCGGGGGGTGTGTGGACTGAGCAAGCTGCTGTGTGGTGCTTAGTTGCTGTCTGGTGTTAAACCATTAGAAATAATCACTTTTATTTGTAGATAAAGCCATGGCTTTTTATTCTCTGGAAACTAATATACATGCAATTTATTCATTTGTTTTTCACCTTCTAGAGACAAATCTCTTCAAAGAAAAATATATAGTTTTGCTTTGGTTATAAAGGGTATTTTTTCTTCCCTGTGTTTTACAAAAGTAATCCCCCCTCAGGAGAATAGAACTCTATTTCCTTTAAAACATTGCATTGCGTAAATAGAGCCCACAAACATGGTGGAAGAATAATTAAACAATAAATACATTATCTAGTAAGAAAAGAAGTATGTTCTTTCCCCCCCACACTTTTTTTTTTTTGTTTGTTTTGGTTTTGATTTCTTTGTCTCCCCATTGGGTTTTCCAAGATTTTTCAAAAAAACATTTTTCTCTTGCCAGAGGATCTGTCTGTATTTTGAATCCTCTTCATACTGGAAAGTGATTAAGAGAAGAACAGTTTACCTGTAGTCCCACTGAGTGAACCCAAAAGAGTGAAATCTTCTGAGATCAGTCCAATTACCTAAGCGTCAAAGATGAGGATAAAATCTCATTCATCTCCTTGAATGAAACCAACTGCTTTTTAACCCTTTTTTTTTAAATACAGAATTTTTTCTCCTGTTTAAAAATAAACAGTCATCCTAGGGTTTCCTGTCTTTATTTTTTCTTTATTTTCTGGAAAAATGGAATAGATTTTCCTTAAAAAAAGAGAATTCATTCTACTGAATTCTTAGGACTGTCTTTATTCTTTAAATTCTTAGACTATCCCTCCAGGGGAGGATTATATTGGATCTTAGAAAAAATTTCTTCACCAAGAGAACAGTCAAACATTGGAACAGGCTGCCCAGGGAGGTGGTGGAGTCGCCATCTCTGGAAGTGTTCAAAAAACATGTGGATGTGGCGCTTCAGGACATGGTTTAGGGGACACGGTGGTGCTGGATTAATGGTTGGACTTGATGATCTTGAAGGTCTTTTCCAACCTTAGTGATTCTGTGATTCTGTGATTCTTCAAGTCATTATAGCACATACATATATATCCACAAAATAAGATTGGTCATTATATTTGAACAGAAATTTAACTTTAAAATAAAGTAATAGATATCATATCACAAATAACTGATCAGTAATCAGCTTTTAAATTGTATAGACATTTTAATTCCAATTTTATTATCATGTTTTTGTCCCCAAGCAAACACCTAATTTAAGATATAACTTTTGGATAGATAAAATTCCTATTTTTAATCACAGTAGATATAATGAAAGGAAAAGACTCCAAACAATTTAACTGGAATTCTGAAGTCTGTCTCTCAGTCCCCAGTGTATATATGACAACTCATTTATTTATTTAGGTAAAATAAAGTTCACTCAACTCTTCCTAACCTCCAGTAAGGTTTTGTTCAGGTGATGAACAAAGCTCCTCATGTGTTCCATCAGAACTGGGTTGCCCATTCATGTTGATTGTGCTCCTAATTCTGCTGTCAGGAAGCAATGGGTCTCCCTTGTGGAGCAAGATGGTGTTAAGCTTTTAACATACCTTGGAGGGAAGCTGTGACAACGGTCAAGGTGACAGTGACTGCTGAAAGCTACCGTATTGCTGAGATCCTTCTCTGCAGGAAATAGCATGGTCTCTGAGATCAGGAAAGAGCTAACAGGGTAACTGTTTTCCTTAATATGTGACAGTCCAAATTATTTCCTTTCAATATTAATATCAAATAGCCTACCTGACACTAACAGGTGCCTAGACAGAGAAGCGGAGATCGTTTCTCACATGAGAACGCTCCACTGGGAATAAAAACGTGTTTTCTTCTCAACTGAGAAATGTTTTCTCATAATTTTGTGAATTAGCATTCTTATTTGACTTCTTTTTTTAAGGTGCAGACTACACAACTAATTTCCTTTTTTCCTTATTGCTGCATACTCTCTGTACCTTGCCAAAAGTCTCTCCTATTCTGTCCAGTTTGCCTTATCAGTTCTTCAACAAACATTTCCAAGAAACTTACATTTGTATTTGTTTCCTGCTGCTTATTTCTCTTCCCTTCACATGACACATCTTAGATTACATCCTTTGACAAGGTTCAGCATTCTCAGAAAATGAGCATATCTTGTTTGCCAACTGTCAGCAATGGTTTTATCCTTTTCTTACACCTATGTCTAGTTAACTCTGGCTTGTTGAATGAAACATCACCTCTTTGGTATTGCTAGAAAATCAGCGAGAAACAGTGTCAGTAAAAAAGCTGGTTTTCCAGGTGGTAAATGGTAACATATCACTGAATTCCAATTACAGTTCTTCAGTTTCCACAGATCTTAGGAGAGTGTCCTTATCCTCTTCCATTTTTCGATTTTGCATCCTCCGTACCTCACCCTGTGCAGAGCTGATATCAGACCATGAACAAATAGTCGGTTGCAACCATCCTTACTAAATAGCAGCTCTCCCCAAACATTCCTGTTTCTTAAACAAACAAGCAAGCAAGCAAGCATGATAAAAAGTGTAGAAGATATGAAAATGTGACCTTAGTTTATGTTGATTCCCTCACTCAAATCTAACATCAAGTTTTAGACAAAGAAATCAGGTTTTGCCTAGCAGAGGCAAAAGTACTTGAGGTAAGAGCACCAGTGAGAAACCTTTGTCAGCTTGTTTTTGATACCTAATTTCATAAATAATTAAATAACTATCACTAAGAACACAATATTATCAAAGAACCTTAAGCTGTAAAATATTACCATGTTTGCTCTTATTTGAGAAAAAAATACTAGCCAATCTATCTACTTCTTAAAGCTGAAACTGTATATAATTTGATAAATTCTGTATTGGTTTCCAGTCTGGTACAGAAACTGTATTACTTATACTGAAGTAATTAGGAGGAGATAATCCTTCAGAAGTGATCAGGAGATTATCTTCAAAAGACTGAGAAGGAATTCTGAATAATCTAACAAAAATACAGCTGCTCAAATAGTGTACATAATACTTTTCTAGAGATTATAAGGCTTTCTGGCTGTGTCAAGATGGACATAATGGATGGACTGTTTTCCTGTGTTACTTCAAGCCCATTCAGTTCAAGTTTTAAGGTCTGTGATATTAAAGGGTTTTGTATTTTTTGGGAACCATCTGATTTGCCCCTGACATCTATACATAAATACCGTAAACAGTGATTCATTGTTAACCAAGGTACCAGAGCTCTCATATGCATCAATCAGATCTGTTCCCTTTGCAGACCATGTTCTGCTCTGCTGTTCTTTTCTGACCTGGCAACACTGTCTAGTCATGTTTTCTTACAGTGTTACGTATGCTGAAGAATCACATTTCCTCATTTGCCATATTTTGTGTTCTGGCCATGAGATTCTTGAACGTCTGAGTAAGATCTGCAGGGCTGGTGAGAAGTTACTTTCCTTCTTTTCCAGAGGAAAATTCATTAAAAATACATGACAAAAGTAGAGACAAGAGTTTTTCAATTTCCACATAGTTGCGAAATTTTCTTAGACTGGATGAGGAAGAAGAAAGAGGGAGATGTAACTTCCGTTGAGATGTCAGAATGTTATGTTTAAAGGAGGCAATTTCAGGAGAAAAAAAATCTGTCTACTGAAGACATATATATTCCTTAATAAATTTCATAGTGGAAAATCTAAAATTGTTTTAGAAGTGTTTTTTTTTTTTCTTTTTTAGTTTTATCATTAACAGGATATATTAAGTCTGATAAAATGTCATGTTTGTTGTTAAGATTTCTCAGAAATCTTCTTGGTCTGGAGCTAATGCTGATGTAGCTCTAAGCTTTAAATTATCTCACCATAAATGTCTTCCATAATCACTACAGAAGTGTTATTGTAATCTACAATTCTTGTTTATTCCCAAAATACCTTTTTTTTTTAGCACAAACAATGCACAATGAAGATTTGAATTGTTGATCAAAATTTCCTAAATTGACTTAAGATAAAACTTAATATGTATGAAAAATATATAACCTGATGCATAATTATTGCACAAGATGTTGAGGGTATTTTCCTTTTTTTTTTAATGAGGATTATATTATTTTTATTATATTTTTCACCTGACTGTAAAAACCCAATGCTAGCTAGTAGACAAAAATTAACTTTTGTAGACAGTTGCAAGAAAAATAAAAGGATTTATTTCATAGGTGCCTGAAAATATGTAAGGACATAAACCAATACCTTGGACATCTGGGTTTTTTTTCGGTGTGAAGATTTTATGATTCTTGAAACTAAATTATTTGGAGGAAATAAAAGGCTGGAGGGCAAAAAACAGGCTGTAGAAACTCTCTTTGACTAACTTTTGTGACTAGTCTAAATTGATCACTTGTTTCCCTGACTAATCTCTAAACAGAGGGCATATCCTTTTCACTTGCAAAATAGTCTCACACAAAATGAATTACCTTCCCACCACCTTGGTTACTTGCCAGGGAACACTTTATTTTTCCACTAGGAAAAAGAAAATCAGCTTGTATTTTGCTTGCTAGAGCCTTCTGCATTTTAATTCTGAACTCTGAATGAACATCAGAGAGGCCTTATGATGTTTTGCACAAAAGTGCCTGTGTTCATAGTTTTACTCAGGGCACCCAAAATAGCATGCAGTAAGCAGTGTCATACTGTGAGTTTTCGAAACTAAAAGCAGAAGTGACTTATACTGGCAGGAAGCTGTAACTCCTAAAGCTATCCAAGGATCTGTGAAGTAAAAGAGCACCGCTTACTTCTCTGAATCAGATTTTTAATTCAACTTTTACAATACCCATTTCTTTAAGCCTAGAAGGCCCTGAGGTTACACAGGTAAGATCTTTTTTCTTTATTATTTCTTTATTATCTTCAAAATTCAAATATAAAATATTTATCTGGGCATCTCCAATAACAAAATAACAAAAACCACAACAGACAAAGACAAACCCAGAAGCCACTCAAAACTTCTAGGAGTCTAGAAATCTGCTTTTGTTGTTTCCCCAGAGACCATCAACTAACTTATATATCTGTGGAAATCCAACTTTCTAAGTTGGATTTACCAGATGAAATACATAATATACCTGTTTTGTGTTCAACTTGCTTGTTAAAATTTTCATGCTAATTATCAATCTGTGTTTGCAAGACCCCCATCTCTGACAGACTGCCTATGATTGCTTCATCTACACTCATTCAAGTGATTGTCAGTAAAATGTGCTTACAATTTCTAAGGGTGACATCAAGAAGTGTGAAAAGTTTTATAGGAACACTTAGAAATACTCCCTGGCTTGCTACTGTCCGTTCTACTGTAACAATAATAATTTTTTTTTAATTTTGTCTTGGTTTTACATTCACATTTCTCTTCCCATGTCTCTTTATAATCCCACACCTAGCAACTGCAAAGTCTTTCAGACTACAAAAAACGATTACCTCTAGTTTTGTTGGATCTCAAGTGTAAAATGTCAATTTGTTAATAGATAAGACGTTCAAAGAGGAATGCAGTATATATACTATCAAAATATTTGTATTGCATGTTTCTTTCATAAGCTTCCTATTAGAAGGTATAGCTACAATTTCTTTTTTATGTTCAAACTCTCTGGTTAGACTATAGTCAAGAAACAGACAGTAGAATATAGCCCAGAGATATTTAATAGCTGTTGATTGATTATTAAAATGCTGAACCTCTGTCAGCTTGTTCATTTCTACAAATTATTTTGGTATGAAACCGGTAGAAATTACATGGCTTTTGATTATATAATTATTTTTTAGTAGATTGTAATTTAGAATCGGTTGTGTTTGCAAAAGCACTCCAGATAAACTACTTTTAATTTATACCAGGAAAAATTTACACTAAGGTGCGAAAATTGATCTGTGGATTCAATTTTTTGAGTTATAATGATACATTTCGATGTTCAGTATTTTTGTGTTGGAAGTGTTGAACCAAGCACTTATATAAAATGAATATAGGGCTGTGTCTGGGGTTCGGACTTTCTGCACTTCTATAAACTAAAAAATGCATTAGTGTAAGAGCTAGCAGACAATGAAAATCCATTCTAGGAATTATTTTTAGGTAAAGGAGGCAGAAAGAAAGAGGGACTTGCCCACAAAATACTCTAAAAGTAGCTTAAAAAATTAAAAACAAAATTACAAATCTACTATGGAAAGCCACGCATTTTTAGGACAAAAAATGTAACTATTTTAACCTACTGTTAGGTAATTTATGAAAATATAATGCATATTTTACATTCAGAACTGCTAAAATATAGAATATTTTAAAAATTAACTCAATATGTTGCGCCTCTGTTTCAGGATGCTTTACAATTACTAACCTGAAGTAAATATCAGACAATATCAGCACATTTTGATATTGAAATAAGAAAGCGATATGTGATATGCTATACAGCCAGATTTTAATGGTGCCCAGGGTTTAAACTACCTGTTGTTTTTCATCATTGCCCTTTGTTTTATTTGTTTTGACGCTTTATAACTCTTTGGAGTGAAATTTCCATTGTGTAATCTTTGCATCACATTCACTATGAATGTACTTGGAAACTTCTTGTTTAGCTTAATCAGAAAGGTTTGGTTATTTCTTAAATCATTTTAATTTAAAACAGGTAATTTTGCCAACAGATCGAACAATACGATAGATAATACCAAATTAAAGAATCAGTTCTATTATAAGTGAAAACCATTATTCTCATTTTACTCTGCAAGTCACAGTCTTGATTTCTACCACAAGCAGTAGAAATGGGTTCCAGCACAGTCCCTTATTTTTTTCTCTATTTCAACTATATTCCCAAGCCCTTTTGAGACTACATGATGCTAAATGAATAAAGGTGTAACAGAATGTGTTCCTTATCCATCCTTTCAGTCTTCTTAACCCAGCAAAATACTTGTTTCTGAAGATGAATGAATCGAGCGTCCAGAGCGTGTGTATGGTAGCCTCAGCTATCCTGGCTATACTGAATATTGTGGGAGGTTTCATTCCAGACCCTGCTAAGTAGACAAGGTACATACACATTACAGAGGAAGTTGATGAGGATTGAGCAATGTCAAGACCACATGGGACAGACCTGGGAACATCACTGTGCTTTGGATACGCAGATCCAGGTCTTCTCTCTGCAGCTGCATTGCCTGTAGCATAAAAGGAATTGCAACTGCTGCTGCTAACAGGCTGCAACTGTTAACAGTGTTTGCAAAAGGACATTACTCCCAGGCTTTCTAACAGGGACACAAACATAGTGAAGACCTTGTAAATGGAAGGTGATATTAAATTAGAATCCCTCATTCTCAGGTCACTGACCTAACTGTTAATTCAAACTCCTTTTGAGACAACAAAATTAGAAACATTCAAATAAACAACATTATAAAAGATATTCAGCTGGCAAAAAAAAAAGAAAAAAGAAAGAAGTAAAACCTCAGTAAAAGACTTTGGGTCTCCAAATATAACGCTGGAGCTAAAAACATGATAACACCTGAAATAAGATTACTAAGGATATCTCAAGGAAGAACTGTAAAGTTTATATTTCTGATGCAATGTTAAGTTTGCGAACTCTTTTTTGCATTGGCACTATTTTTTTTTTCCAACTTCTGAATGACAGTTGTTGCAACCTTAAAATTGTAAACTAAATGTTACAGGAAGGGTAAGCGGTCACTTAACGTTTCTTGTTTTACTTTCTACATGGAATTATGACACATTGGAAGCCAAAACAAATCCTGTTAGAGTAAAAAGTAAAATAAATAAATAAGAAATAAAATGAAATGTATAAAAATTAAAATAAAAATAACAAAAGAATAACTGAATTCAGTATGACTAAGCACTGTCTTTATGCATTTATCCTGCTTCAAATCTAGTGAGGATAAAATCTCTCTGCAAAATAAACTTTTTTTCAGTATTTTACAGATCTTTAAGTCAGTGGTAAATAACATAGGTAAATAAAATAGCAATTTGAAGCTCTTGAAGTTTTCTTTTGCTTGAAAATTTTCTGTTTAAAACTGTTCTTACAACTGTATTAAGCAATATTATATATTGTTGTTATATGAACACATATTTAAAATGGCCCACCCTCATTCTCCTGCAGCATAAAGAAGGTTTGTGGCTCTTCATTTTTAGCATTCTGATGGTGTAGCCAAACTGATGAGTTTTCTTTAAATACAAAAATTACAAAAATTAAAAGGGATTTAAAGAGACAATGCTTGGCAAATTGTAAAGAGACTATGGTTACACATTCCTTTCCCTATAGAGAACCTTTTCAGAATGGTGAACAGGGTATGTAGAATACTTGAGGAACAGTTTACATACATAGCAACATGGTAACCTTTTCCCTCCCACAGTACATTAGTTGAAGTGGGATAATGCCATCTGTCAAAACTGGTCAGAAAAAAACAGGATCAAAAGACTGTATTTATTTAGTGTCTCTTTAACAATTTGAAATTGTTAAATGATACCTAGATATCCAAAACAGAATTTATCAGGAGGTAACAAGGAGCTATGTCTTATACTGCTTTGCAAAGAGATTGTGGTTCACTGGATGTGGTCACAAGTGAACAGAGCTCACTTCCGAGGAGTTTTGCCCATGGTGACCAAACATGCGAGCCAAAAACTGAAAAGATGTGAGCCTTTGTTAAATCATTAGTCTGTGATTTCTGGATGATTGGAAGTACTTTGGAAATTTCAAGAAAACTGCCAACAAACTTCATAAATAAAGCTGACAAAATCATAACACCACAACATGTAAGAATTTATATAATCCAAAACACTCTAAACATTCTCTGAATATTTTTTTAAATTTACTGAAAACAGTCATACAAGCACATAGAGAACCATGCTGTGTGTTATATGTTGGCATGAGGAGTACGAACGTGCCGACTGCTACAGAAGCTCCCAAGTGCCCTGATGCATTTGCATGTATTTTTGAGAAGATGGACACAGACTAGGAATACTCCTAACTTTGATTGTCTTTTGACTTATCCGTGACATTTGAGGTGATATGAAATGGGATTTTTTTCTCTAAATGGTACAAATTCCTTCTCTCTTTCATCCTTCCGATGAAGAACACAAAAAGAGACTATTATCC
This sequence comes from Phaethon lepturus, assembly GCF_000687285.1. NCBI lineage: Eukaryota > Metazoa > Chordata > Aves > Phaethontiformes > Phaethontidae > Phaethon > Phaethon lepturus. The sequence continues at coordinate 9,521 of NW_010561464.1, read as the reverse complement.
AAGGGTCTGTGAGCCACAATAGTGGGTCATGCTCACAGTGTCCTTCCCAGGCACCTCAGCTTCCCATGGAGCATGCAGAAAACTGGAGGGAAAAGATGAAGGGAGAGGAGGATGTGTGCAAACTACACATGTCTTTTAGCAAATTGGGAAACAGTGCTAGTTTCAATTACTGCCCTGTTCGTCTTCAAATGGCTGATGTCTCACTCTGTCTCAACGAGATGCAGATAGCTGTCAGTGAAGATTAAGGGCATTGCTGGTGCTCATTTTATGTATCACTGTGATATATATTGGCTGGGTCAAAATTTACCCTTAACAGTAATTCCCAATGGTAGATGAGCTAGAATGATTTATGTTACTTTATATCCCATGAGGTACCTCTGGAAAATAAAAAGACGTTTCCAGACAAATTAAGATGACAACCAAACTTACAGAACGAAAATGTGGTAAGTGTATTGGTTTTCCCCTAACATCAAAGTTAACATATAAATTGAATTGGTTTCAAATGCCAGATCATTAGATAGCTGGCGTACATGGCTATTTCCATAAAAGACTGACCCGTGAAATGTATAAATAGCATTTGGAAATGTCACATAGAAATAAACTGTTCTGATTGCTCAGCTTTTCGTATGTGCGCTTTCAGGAGTGTGCAAATGTTATAAAATTAAATGCATTTTCTGGAGCCTTACGTGTAATATTATTCTACTCAATTCCTTATCTCAGCTATTTTTTTAAGTGGTCATCTTATGAAAAGATTTTTCCCACTTAAAGATTATGGGAAAATGGAACCCAGACTCAAAACCTCATTGTTTAAGACCAATTTGACAGTATGGAGACTATAGGGGCTGAACATTTTAATCACATTGAAATGTTTACAAGTGACACAACTCTCCTGACCTGTGGGGGATTAGATGGTGCCCTCCAGGAGGAAGATCAGGCAGGTCAGCGCAGCAGTTACCACCATCTGCTGCACAGTCTGTGGTGGGGCTGTGGAGGTCCCTGGGGTCTCTCTGGTTCCCTCGTAGAATCCTCCCACTTGTTACCCATATAGTTGCTCACCGCACATAGACCTGGGATCCCTCCCCCATGTACCTCTGGGGTGGTGTCCCTGAGTGACCCCAACCCCATCAGTTACTGCTTCCACAGGCAATATCTGACTGGGATACCCCGTTCGAATCCCTTCAGCAACCATGGATGTGGCTGTGGGCAGACCCCTCTGGGCTTTTCTCCTCTTCTGGTGGCTCCCACAGCCATGGAGAAGCTGACTGCACCCAAGGTGCTTCGCTGTTATGGTGACAGGGCTGCTACCCTGCGCGGTGGGCTTCACATCATAGCACTGCCAGGCCCAGCTATGCACATACGGACAAGTAGGAAATTTCTCAAAAGATACACCAGTAGGAGCAGCTAACACAGGGCAGCACTGCAAGCTGCGTGCAATGGGAGCCGGAGCCCCCCTCAGGTGCTAATCCAAGGTAAAATCCTGAAACGTCCTCTCTTGATGGGCAGAGCTAGTTAGTTCTCCAACCAACATCTGAACGACCTAGAAAAGTAATTGCCTGCTCTTAACAACCTAGCATTAATAAAACAAAACAAAAATTCCCTGTTACACTAAGTCCTTAAATCTAAGTTACATTAAAAAAAATTGCTTAGTAGATAATATTGTTTAGTTCCCACAAATGAAACTATTCTCTCAAAAGAAAAAAAAAACTTAAAACAAGATCTTACCTCTAAACATAATGTCTACAGGCATGTGTTTATCGCATTCTTGAAGCATTCAAAGAAACTCTGAAATATAAATTTATAATGACATTTTCCAGATATATTATACAAACTGGAAATGTAAATAATTCAAAGATATGAATAACTGGTAAGTTGTTATAAATCAGGGATTTTTACTTTTCTGTCCATCAGGTTTTTTGTTGCATGGTTTGCCTTATTTTACTTTTTTTTCTTTTTTCTGATAGATAGTCTCTCCAAAATATATAGCTGATTTCCAAGTGGAGAAACACTTTTTAAGTCTGAGCTACTATAACGTGATTCAGTCCATTTTGTTTCAAATGAAAACAAGGCAGCACAGCAAAAACTGCTGCATCATAAAAATGATGGATAGACTGTATTCCTGTGTATTACTAATCATAAATGCCAGAGAGAGTAAAAAGTATACTATTTCACTAGGGTATCTGAAGACAAACTGTGCTGGAAAAATTTCAGTGGCCTTTTACAGACAACAACTTTAGATTTCTAGAAAGTTGTAATTGTTGTGTGTAGGCCTTCTTTTTTTAAGTCCAGGTATGTTGGAGCATTGCTCTCTATACCTAAACCAGGAAAGTGAGATGAGCCTACAAGCTCACATAGCAGAACCTATTGGAAAATGAATTGATATCAGTAAAAGACTGAAATCCTATTCACCTGTAATGCATGAAAAATGTGAGAATTTTAATATATATGTGAAAAAAACAAAGAAAATACAAAGTGAGGAACTAAAGAAAACTTAGTTTTGCTTTGTTGTTTTTTCACATCCAAAAGAAACATGTTTATTTTCTTTCTACACTATGACATAATATTTATGATTTACACCTGACAGTATGATACTGTAGTAGTATGACATTATTATAGTAATCTTATTGATCATAAATCTTAGTAATCATATGGAAGGAAAACATTCTGGTGATCAGCTGTATTAAGTAGGGATTCAAAAAGTGTGAGAAAAAGTTTCCTGAACATGTGGGGCTTTTTTTTTTTAATATACTGGAAAACATGAAGAATTGTCAACTCTTTTGGATAACTTTATTCCTGTTGTTCAATCTAGAGACAAATAGTTCCTAAAATGTGCTTATATTATAATTCAAAGTAACTTGTACCAAGAAGATAAATAGTGTGTTTTATAAGAATTTCAAATATTATTTTAATCTATGAAACATCTTTGTTCTGGTCCAATTTCCTTTACTGGAGTCATCTCTACCTAAAGTGGAAAACACATCTAACAGAGGAACTTTGATTTATACTCCTAAATGTAAACCAGTACTAACATATTTAACAAGATGTACCTTGATCTTTGCTAGTGTTAATATGAACTCAGACATGAAAGAATCTGCTCAAAAATAGAATATTTCTGCAGGGATGACAATAAGATTAAGAATGCAGTTCATCTGCCCTGTTTGTAAATGTCTTCTAGGTAATTTATTAGCTTAGGTTAATTGTCAAGATCCTTTCTAGGCAGAAAGAGGGTGATTTAGACTTCATGCTAGTTACCTTTCTTACAATGCAGTAAAACACAGATGCCTTTCTCTTTCCATTGACTTTTGAGGGAGCCTGCATAGGCATATTACATTAGGTTTTTAACTTTCAGGTGCTTAAATTGATAGATAACAGTCTTAAGAAAATATGGCAGCCTCAGGTTTTGTACTATTAAAACAAAAATGCTACCCATGCCATAAAGAATACTCATTCACAGGCATGGAAAAAATAATAGATAAATTCAGGTTATTAGCAGGCCTGTCATATCTATGAGTCTACGATAAATACGGTAATATTTCATCTTGTAGTCACAATTTTTCAATAAAAAGAAATTTTATTCCATATTATGTTCCGTTCTTCTGGTAATAAAATTAATTTTCCTACCTCATTTAGCAGTTGTATTTAGCAGGCAATGATTCTAGAAGTAGAATTAATTCACATAAATAGTACTAGTAAAGGTAATGTAATAAAATAGTAAAAAAGTAACAAGTAAAACTAAAAAATAAAGAAAAATTAAACATTTTGGACATTGTAACTTTGTCCAAGGCTCTGATATATCTTGTCAAAGTGAGAGAGTTGGTACCAGTGGAGAAGCACTGGATGTTTTTTACTCAGCAGAAACTGTGAATAAGTTTGATTTAACTGAGGAAGAGAGGCTGTAAATTGATTTCTTGATTCATTTAGGACACAGTCAGAGGTAGTGTATAGAAAACCCTGGAGAGAATAGGACAGCATTATTGTTGCCTTCCTCAATAGGTGTAAAAGGTTGGCAGCAAGTTCATCTGTGTAAAAGACAATGTAAGGTATTTGCCCATCGGACACATCGATTGTTTGATGCCAGGGAGGTCCATAGGTGACAGCCTCAGCAGGCTCTGATGGCTTACTGCCTCCTGCATCTGGAGGAAGGAGATAACCAGGGGATGCTGAGCCAGCCCAGCCCCACTGCCAGTAGCAGTAGCAAGCTCAGGCGTGCAGGCTGCAGCTGCACTGCTGACAAATCACGGGAGGTTCATTTGTCACAGCCTGCTCCATCTTGCCTTATATTGCTTCATGAAGCTAACGGTTAGTTAAAAGTTGGTTTGAAATTAGATCACAATTAGTTAAAAATCAGTTAAAAAATTTTTGAAGTTATATATTCTCACATCCCTCTATCAAGAGAGGACATTAATTTAAAGAAAACAAACAATCCTTTTCAAGTTTGAAAAACTAAAATGTTAAACTGGTTTTCACATGCAAAACCCACTGTTTTTATCTTTAATCATCAACATCTTTATAAACAGTGGTCATAAAGTACCACAGAAACAATTTTTTTTTTTTTTTTTTAATTTTCATTCGAGTATTTTGCACTGAAGTCACAATGACTTAAAGATTTTTAGAGGGCATACCTCAACAGTAATTGCTTTAGATCTTCAGGACTTCTCCATTAGGTAGCTAGCTATAGATATATATTGGTAAATTTGCATAAAGGTTTGTGCATTTACCACTATTTACCATTTATTTAAAAAATAAGCTACTTATAAAAAAAGGGAAAAAATTGATAGCATGTTCATTAGATCACATATAAGCTCCTTAATTTGCAAACGTAAGTTGTGGTTGGTTTTTGATCATTTACAAGGCCACAACCTGTCTGTACAGCAATAGTCCACCAGTGACACTAATGGTGTGTCAAAAAAACATCCTTTTTAGTGTTGGATATTATTAGAAAAAGGACTAGAAAAAGTTAGAAAAAGGACTGTCATGGTTTAGCCCCAGCCGGCAACTAAGCACCGTGCAGCCGCTCGCTCACTCCCCCTCCCACAGTGGGACAGGGGAGAGAATTGGGAAAAAACTCATGGGTTGAGATAAAAACAGTTTAATAGGACAGCAAGAGAGAAGGACACAACAATGATAACAACAATAATAATACTGACAAAGGAATGTACAAGAACAAGTGATGCCCAACACAGCAATTGCTCACCACCCGGTGATCAATAGCCTGTCCCCGAGCAGCGATTCCCACCCCCCGGCTTTGAACTTCTGAAATACTTCTGAAAATGCAGTAACTGTATATATATTTAGTTTATATTTTGTTTTTCAATGTTCATAATGCCCTCTAACTCTCGCATTTCTAAATCTGTGATAAAACAAAAATAATTATAATGTCTTTCTCTTGTAATCTTCTTGCAGGTTACAATTATAGCAGGGGAATCTTTTACCATGTTTTGAGATTAATTTGCCATTTGCTGTAAACCTTAAGCAAAATGTACAGAGTTCAGTTCACTCCATTAAAATCAACCCAGTCAAAGACCTCTTTCTATAAAGAATGAGAAAGCCAGGAAGAATCTTGATTATCGGATGGATAAAGTGCTTAAGCTCCAAGTAGTTTCTATTTTGCACTGGTTCTTATATCAAGCCAATCTTTATAATATTTATGTATCAGCTAGGAAATTCTGATAAAATCTTATCAAAAGGCATTATCTTGAAATACTAATTTGCTTTAAGTTCTTTTCATCCTTCCTCTTCTAGACAGAAAAAAAACCCCATATTTTTGGGGGATATTGTCTAAGCATTCCAAAGAGGAACAAGCATTTGGGTTTAGAGGTAGTGAGGCTGGAAATAGGACTTAGATATTGTATTAAGATGCTCAACAAACTGAACACTCTACAAGAAAAAGCCCTGTGACATGAAGAGATTAACCTTAGCCTTGAAAAGAAACAGTACCACCTTTACTAAGGAGCTGAAGCCATAAACATACTGTAAGCATCCCAGTTACTCTCCTCCCTTATCAGGCATTTTGTCCCTTCAAACCTTCTCCTCTATTGTGCAAGGGGGAAATAACCTGGCAAGAAACCGTGTTGGTTTGTTTGGGTTTTTTAGTTTGTTCAATTCAGAGCATACTATTTCTCTGTTTGTACAACAAACAACAGGGGCTGACCAGGGGCAGCAGAAGTGGCTGGTGTTAAAAGAGAGGGAAAAGGCAGCGTAAAGTCATGATGCTACTGAAAAAATCTATGTTAAACCATACGCTATAAACTATAAACGATCCTTTAAGAGCATTGTAGAAGAGCAAGGTACTTTTTACCTCTGAGGGGGTAAAAAGGGGACTTTTTATAATATATTTACCACTTAGAACAAAAAGAACTGAATTTTTAATACAGAACAATGTTCTACTGAGAGACGGTGGAGGAAATGCTCTTCAAGGTGAAGTGCTTTCATTGGAGATGAAGTATGTGGCCTGTTTCCACAAAAATGGCATTGTAAATCCAAAGAGATTGAATTGCAAGAACCTTGATAATAGAACACATTTTGCTTTAAGATTGCTTTTTCAAAAAGCCTCCTTTGGCTCTATTTGATTCTAGCTGCAAAGAGTTCAGCATCGAGTCTGATATCAATATTAAAAAAAAAAAAAAAATCAAGTGGTGTGATCCATGGATAAATATGCCCTCTTTTCTTGTTTGCATGAACCAACTGGATTTGTATGAGATAACTTTTTTTTCTCCTAATTCTCTTTAACAGAGAAAGATATTCCTTTGAAGCAGTTCAGAGAATTTGATCAGCTTGGAATTTTTCAACTTTGCAACAGCTCAGGGTTCAAACATTTGCTTAAAGTAAAATTTTTTTTCAAGCAAATTGCAATTTTAAGCAGTAGTACTGTTCTATTTATTTATTTTAAATATTGCCGTGCATATTCTGTAAAACTCACCTGTAGAGTTTTAAGTAGAGAAAATCAAGTAGAGAAAATGGCAAGACATCCCAAAAGGCAAATTCAGAAGATCTAAAATCTATCTACTCCCTGTTCTAGCTGGCATGTTACCTCTTTTCTTTTGGAGTTTATGTGTGAATGTTTCATACATTTGTTTCTTTTAGTGTTACCTAATCCTTCTTGACACTTCAGCAGCAAGTAGAGTCAACACATTTAGATTTACTGGTTACTCTACAGGGTAGAGCTTATTTTCATGTCCTACTAAGAAAGCTTGAAAGCCTTGTATTTATTTGTTAGGAAAATTATACTTTCTATCCAATGGAGATTTTTTTTTGTTTTCACATTGCTATGCTAGTGCTTTTAGCATGGATAAGAGCCTTGGCCCATTCCCAGAGAGGAGGATTTCTGTGCCGTGCTTAAGATTCAATAGCACCATGCCAATCCCCTGTCCCTTTTTCTACTCCTTTGTTACCACATGGCTGCAAGGGTGAAATAGTACAACAACATAATCAGAATTAGCAATGTACATTTTGACTCATATTTCAGCTAAGGGCGAGGAGGTCACAAAAGTAATTTGAAGGAAAATGAGAGGGAAAATGTACAGAATTTACTTTCCTGGCTGACAGTTGTTGGTAGTAACAGCAAGAACTCAGGACTAATATATTTATAGTGCTCTTTTTTACTTTCGTCTCTACAGCAAAAACATCAGACCAGGGAGTAATCCCAGTTTACTTCTACATGAATTTTCAGCCAGTTGTCTAAATACTTTAATCTTAAGTTTCTTAAACAAAGGACTAGTGAAATTATGAAGTACCACTGAATGAAGTTTCAACCCAAGGTAATCAATAACATCTCTGTATTTTGCAAATATCCTGCATAGGAAAATACATTTCCATTTATTACGCTGGCATATGACACCTTTTGTGAAAGCAGTTAAATATATTTCTGGGATTTAGGCACTGATTTGCAGAGTGGCCTTTTAATTCTGAGTGTCCAGAGGACATATATTTTCTTTAAAATTAATGCTTACTCTTGAAGGCTAAATAGATTGTAGTATGCACAATACAAAGTTCATATGCTTTTGTAAGAGCCTTTGGGGGGGAAAAAAACAAAAAAAAACCCCATAAAAACTAGTTTGTTTTGTATCAGAAGTCCTGAATTATAGGAAATCTTCTAATAAAAAAACATATTCCACAAGAGACTTCTTAAAAAGATAAAATGTAATGAAGAGTAGTGGAGATTGGTGAAGGGATATGAGAGGAAACCTGTCATTAAGGCTGTCGTGGTTGTTATCTCG
>NW_010561464.1:0-1206 GCF_000687285.1 Phaethon lepturus | reverse complement strand
TGTTGCCTCTGTTATCTCGCAGATCACGGGAGCTTCCTGAACAAAGCAAAACTTAACTAAAATTACAAAAACACCCCAACCCTTCTATTATTGTATGAGACAACAAAAAAAAATTTACAATTGTGACGTGGATATCATCAAAATCACTCTGTTCTCTTTCACTTTTGTTAACAATCTTCTTTTTATTTCTCCGAATAGTTTTCCACATCTTGTTTCCTCTCTTGCCATTTTATCCACTATTTACAAGTCCCAAGCAAGAATCTATAAAAGAACCCAAGCCACGTGGAATGATAGGAGATACCTGGCATGACACAAAATGTGAATGTAGTGATAAAGTCTGGTAGCATGACGAGCAGTGGAATTCCACCCAGGGAGAAATACAGATGTCATTCGAATTAAATGTGCAGGGGAAACTTTCAGGTTCAGCATTTTCTGAAAGCTGTCACTATAATTAAAATGCAAGAAAAGAATGAAACAAAGCAACATAAAATACAATAAAGCTGTAGTGGCAATTCCCATCTGGGCAGTTCTTTTCATACTTGCAGAATTAAAATTAATCACTGTTGTACTCCAGAATCTCATGAAAAAGAGGTACAGAATTCATTAATCTAGAGAATTAAGTTATATAGAATTGGTTCTCTAAGACATTAAAGTTGTAAGTAGATTTGATGATTAAAATGTCCCAAGTTATAGGTAGATTCAACAGTTAAAATGTCCCTATCCGTTTACTAGTGAAAAGTTCCCCAAAAATAAATATGATATTTATAGTATTTACCAATGCTATTTAGGAAAGTTGCAGTGCAGCAGGCTTGGTTTACAATTTTAATCTGCTCAATTGCCAAATGTTGCATAAAGCAGAAGATGTGGGGAAGGAGGGCAAAATTAAGCAGACAGAAAAAGAAAACTCTTATTGTTCTCAGAGTTAGTGGGTGATCTCAAATCAATTCAAAGTAAAAAATTTTCAGTTCTTGAACAAGGAGTTGAGAAACAGGGAATTGTCTGAACTAAGCAAATATATAATCATTTTTTATTACTTAATTTTGTCACATCCATCTTGACATCACCCAGCATAACAGTTGACTATGCCACACTCTTCTTTAATCCAACAGAATGCAGTGCCCCTAAATAAATCATGCTGCCCATGACAAAGTGATATGATTCATAACACATTATTCAAGAGACTTCACCTTCAGTCTTGCTCTTTCA
>NW_010561463.1:0-414 GCF_000687285.1 Phaethon lepturus | reverse complement strand
CAAGTTGTAGCTAAATCCTGGGGGGATATAAGAAGGACAGAATCAGGCAGGACCCCCGGGAGATCAGAAAGACTGGCAAGAAAGAGGATTAGAGGGGTTACTTAGAGAAGTCCAGAAAGTCTGTTAGGAGGGACGAAGAAAAACAAAAAGCAAAAGCAAAAATTTTTGTGGCAGCAGTAAGAGAAAGTCAGAAAAATAAGACTCTATCTGGAGAGAAAAGGGAAAAAAGAATAGAGCAGACACCCCGGGGACAGCCTTATAGAGGAAGATTTATAATTCCCGTCTGTTAAGTACTGCCATAAGTGGGAACAAGATGAAAAAATGTTCAAAGAAGATTAGGGGTGTCAGGGGCTCTATCTTCTGGGGACTTCAACATCAACAGAGCCCTTGATAAAATTATTAATTGGTCCCCAT
>NW_010561462.1:0-233 GCF_000687285.1 Phaethon lepturus | reverse complement strand
CCAGATTGTAGATGATATTATCATAGATACCAGTACTCATTCTAATATTTGTGTTTGTAATTTTACTAACATTAGAGGATGTGACTTCAACTATTAGTACCTGTCGTGACTTACCACTTGTTACAATCCAACTATACACTATTTTGAGATCTGCTACCTGTTGCTATTGGGATGAATCTCACATTGGTGAGAATGAGAAAACTCCAACAACACGAAGACTTAAAGGCATTGTT
>NW_010561461.1:0-37802 GCF_000687285.1 Phaethon lepturus | reverse complement strand
CTGCGCTGCGCTGCGCTCCGGGCCGGCCGAGCGGCCGCCTCCGTTCCTCTGCAGCCTTTCTGGTACCGTAAATCTGTGCGCCTGCGTTTTCTGAGCGTGCTATCAACAGGCAGCACTGCTTTCAAATATTCAGGGTTAATAACGCTAACTTTGAATGTTAAATAAACTTCTGTAAAATGACGATGAACCAAGTGAGTTCGTCATACGTTGCTGAGTTCGAGTATGCAGAGCGTTTGAAGTCTGCACTGGGTAACTGAAGTTGAATGAAGACTTCTGGAGCCAGTTTGGATGGACAAGGAACTATTTAGCCTCATTTAGAAGCAGTATTTATTTCTGTGATTGTTCATGGCTGGTTAGGAGCGAAGGCAAGGCTGCTGCTGCAGTGAGGATGACTGTTCTTTTTCAAGAGTGAATTCATTCTGAAGTGGCCACTAATGAACTCAGTAAGGTAGGCAGTTATCTCTGCACAGGAAATATTTTAAAAGATGCCCTAGGTAGAACTTAGAGCTTTATGTTCTTCTGAGCTTTCAAGTTCATTGAGTCATTGTGCCATTCCAGACAGTGGGTGGTTTTTCCCCTCTCGAATATTTTTCTGTCAATGTTTGGGTCACTTGAAAGAAATTAATATGTTACTTGTGTGATCAAGTTTCTGTTTGCAGAGGCAAGTTCTCATGTAGTCTGGAGAATCTTTAGCTAACTCTTACGAATCTCTTATTAGTGCTCTTTTCCATTGCTGTGCCTCTATTTTGTCTCTCCCCTGCACTAATTTGCAGGTTTAGGAAGTTTTGCGACAATTAGGGATGCCCAATAAATGTATTTACGAAGGTTAACTAGTAAGTCTGTTTTTTACTGAGACTCTAAGCTACACCTATCAGCAGTGAGGTACCTCTTGAAGGTAATTCAAAGTACTTAAAATTTTGCTCCTTCTCTGAACCACCTTTTTAAAAATCTGTCTTTTTCCATCAAGCAACTTTCTGTTCATAAAGTTAACTTTTGTGACTACAATCCCTCTGTGTATAACAGCAGGAGAAAAGAAATACTATTTATTATAACTCAGTTTTAAAGGAATATCAATACCTATGCTATGCCCAAATTGTATATTGCCAAGTAAAAAGACCTATAAAACGCCTTTCCAAGTCCTAACACTGGCCTTATACAGATGCATCAGTGGTGGTGCTACACTCTCTGGCTCCTACTGAGAGTTTATTCTGGGTCCTTGTGGGTTATTTCTATACCAAGTTTCTGCTCTGAAGTAGACAAAAGGAATTTTGTATGCTTTCAGGTTCATTTTTATTATAAGAAGGGAAAACATGCCCAAAGCCTCTTGGCTTCTGCAAAGAAGGTTTATACTAAAAGGCTAATCATCTTGAAAAAAAGGCAAAGTAACTACCTCCATAGAAATTCAAAGGGATGGAAAGAAGTATCTTTGGGGATTGAAAGAGTTAACTTGATTTTAAATGGTGGCGAAAGCTCAAGTAAGGATGTGTGTTTGAGGTAATTTTGGCCAAGTGCGTCTGTTGCCCATTATACATTCGCTAGAAAATTGTAATTCTGTAGTTAATATAAAACAAATGCATCTCACATACGTTGCTGCCTAACATAACGTAAAGAACAGTAAAAGCAGAGCGCCCTTGAAGAGTTATGCACTTGGCAGCTCTCTGCAAGCATGGTTGTGAAACTCTCATTTTTCTGTGTTCGTGTTACCCTTTTTCAGGTTTTCCTTAAGCAACAAAAAGACTTAAGCTTCAGATTCCAATATCAAGTTGTTACTACAGTATCTCTTAAGAAAGAAAAGCATCCCTTATTTTTTTCTGAAACATTACCTGTGCTGTGCTGAAAGTAATTAACAACACTTCCAAACTAATGAAGCCAATCTGAGTAATTGGAGCCCTGCCATTAATATAAGTGAGAGTGCTTATCCCCTGTCACGTGCCTAATGTTTGTGAATATCATTCAAGGACTCCTTGAAGAGTCCCAGGACTAAGACTGGCTCATAATTACTTCCATCCCCATCAGAGTATGTCACCATCTGTGGGCTGTGTAGTTGGTTCCTTCTTGCTGCTTTTATCTGACTTGATAATTTATTTTTTTTTAATTCTGCACAAATGAGCCACCTTCCACAGCTCCATCTTTGCTCTCAGGTAGTTAAGATACTTACCTTTTTGCCCTTCTTGCTTCTGAGCTGGCAACCCAGTTCTTTCAGTTTCTGGGTTAATTAAAAAAAAGCACAAATCTAAACCAAAACCCAACAACAACAAAATCAAATGCAAGCACAGGAGAGAGATTCAGACTATGACATTTCACAGACATACCTAAACTTAGGAGAGAGAACCAGTTTGGACAAACCTTCATCTGTATTGTTCTTTTTCTTACAGGCCAGACATTCTCTGTTTCATTGTGTTGGATACAAATTGTGTCCTGGTATCTTTAGATCTGTTGATATTGGTACACATGGGATGTGTAGAGAGATATATATGGATTTAACTCAGTTTCCTGAGTTGCTGTTCCGGATGCAGACACTGAACTTGGGTGCAGTGCGGAGATCAGCTCTTCTCCTGGGGGTCTGGCCCTTTGTGCTGCAGAAAAGCATCAGGGAGTGAAATGGAAATTCAGAAACATAGAAATGGGGTGTTATCACAGGTGAAATTGCTTTTGGGGCAAATTTGCCTTCCCAACATAGTGCTGTTTTCTTTTATTGTGTCTTTCTCTCTTGAACATATCTGTACCTAGCAGTTCCTGAATCGCAAATGCAGGAAATTCTTCTGTGTTTGTAGCCTGACTTCTCTCGTGTTTCTTTATTGCACCATTCCCTAAAAGATGTAGGATCTCAGAAGTAAAGGAATTTGAGCTGAAGGCTATTAAGTTTGAGTTCATAATAGGTAGTAGAATCAGAACATTGGTTATACAAGTCAAAAGACAAGAGCTTATAAAGTGTTATAAGGAATAGCTGAAGTGCCGAATGGTTTGCTGGATTTCTGGGCCTCCAGTTCAACAAGTTATTTGGGGCTGCAGTGCCTCAGCACAGATTGCTTCATCTTTTTGATTTCATTTGGGTTTTGAGTCAGCTCTTCTTCAAATGTGTGTTAAATTGCATGTAATTTCCATGCGCATCTGGCAAATATTTTCGGTACGACGATTGCATGTAAGCGATGCTGCACTGCCAGCAGAGATGTGCATCTGCATCAGGGTGTCAGTTTGATGTATCTTATTATGTCAAAAAGAATCAAAACACTTCCAAATTCCTTTGGCACTTATTACGTCTCCACATGTTTCCCCTAAGCTATGCTACAGCTTAAAATAAGTCACTCTAAAGGTGCACAGATGAGGATGAACTTTTTAGTAATTAAGCATGAACACAATGCTCTTTGCTTGTGGAATCTATAAATACGCAGCTGGTGGGTCAGTGATGAATGCGAGAGGGTTCTATGGCAGCCAAATATTTTGCTTTACATTTTCATAGGCAACAAGTATATTTTAAGGATAATGGTATTGGTACCAGTATATTGTAATAATTTTAATCTTAAAATTTAACAACCCTGGATATCTATTCTTAATAAAAGTACCCACTTTCACAATTTACAGCTGAGATTAAGATTATAGTTGAAATATTAAAAAAAGTTTTTCTAGCAAAATAGAAGGAATTTTGAAGGAATTGTTTTTTACGTCATTGTCCTAGAACTTTCTGATGTGCTTTCTGATGTGTCCAGAGAAGGGCAACGAAGCTGGTGAGGGGTCTGGAGCACAAGTCTTCTGAGGAGCGGCTGAGGGAACTGGGGTTGTTTAGTCTGGAGAAGAGGAGGCTGAGGGGAGACCTTATTGCTCTCTACAACTACCTGAATGGGGGTTGTGGAGACGAGGGTGTTGGTCTCTTCTCCCAAGTAACTAGCGATAGGACAAGAGGAAATGGCCTCAAGTTGCGCCAGGGGAGGTTTAGATTGGACATTCGGAAAAATTTCTTCACTGAGAGGGTGGTCAAGCATTGGAACAGGCTGCGCAGGGAGGTGGTGGAGTCACCATCTCTGGAAGTGTTCAAAAAACGTGTGGATGTGGCGCTTCAGGACATGGTTTAAGGGGGCATGGTGGTGTTGGGTTAATGGTTGGACTTGATGATCTTGAAGGTCCTTTCCAACCTAGTGATTCTGTGATTCTGTGTGCTTGGGAAAGCGCCTCTTCACCTCCCATTGCTACTTTAATTTATTCTGTGTTTTGCTGGCCTGGATTTATTTGAAACTTTAACTGACACTGCCTGGTTTTGTTTAGCTACCTCTCAGCAGGTTTCTTTTTAATTCTCAAATCTTTGAGTAGTCAGTTGTGACTCTATCACTGCTTGTAAAATCTTTTTTCCAAATGTCAGTCTGAGTTTTTTGCTTGCTTTTGTTCTGGGATGTCAGCTCTAATCCTGATGGTTCATGTCATATTAATGGATTTTTAAACGCTGCTCATTTTTTACTTACTGGATTTTTTAATGTCCCAGAACTTGCTGTACTGAAAGACTCACAGAATAAAGCAAACTCTGCATTCCAGTAAGAAACATTTACATGAGAAAGCAATCTCCATGTTCAGCGTGTTTCAGAAATCTTAACGGCTGTAACCAGCCTGCCTACATAGTGGAGACACTGTTCTGACTGAGGTGTCTCTTCCACAGAGCTGGGCTTAAAATTCCAGATTTTTGTGATTACTGCTTCTGTCTGCTCTTTCTCCATCCATAGGCTTTTGAACTCTTTCACGTTGTAAATTTTTGTAAGTTAAATTCTCCCTGCACATTTCCTACCTTTGCTGCTCTGTCCTGAGGAGCCAAAGCCCAGTGAGAACGGCTTTCCAGTTCTGAGAATCACTCCACCAGAGTCCAGTTACAGATTACACATGTAGACCCTGTTTATGTTGCTTAGTAATTTTTCTGAAGGACACAGTCTCTGTTAATGGAAATACCTTGAATTTATA
This sequence comes from Phaethon lepturus, assembly GCF_000687285.1. NCBI lineage: Eukaryota > Metazoa > Chordata > Aves > Phaethontiformes > Phaethontidae > Phaethon > Phaethon lepturus. Next base: position 32,861 of record NW_010561461.1, on the reverse strand, counting down.
GCATTTACTAGTGAGATAAATTCTCTGATTAATTTTCCAAGAAATGCTCTTGGGGAAGTATATAATTTGAACAGTGGCTTTGATAGATAAATACTAATATATTAATATCAATGCTTATTTAACATGCTCTCTATCCATCTTGTTAACATCTGTTGTAATAGTAGAAACTATTGCCAAATAGTTTCAAGAGTGGTGGTGATGAGATAGCGTGCATCTGAATGTCTGTTTGGATCGGACTTTAGATTTATTGCCCATATTCTTCCTTCAGAAGAAAGAGAATCTCTCAATTTTCACTTTTCTTGAGCATAAAGAACTTTACTAGTGTTATCATTTAATCTGGTTATTGAAAGGATTACTATTATTGTTCAGCCCAACTGACCCTCTGGAATTTGAGGAAGGTGTTTAGCTGTTCGAGGTTTTGCATTTTCCGCTATTTTATTGCCCTTATCGTTACATGAAATGCTACATTATCAGCATACTTCTGTTGTTTTTGTACTGGTTCCAGCTGCAGTGTGCAATGACTTGTTGAAACCTTGACATCTGTTTTCCCTCTTCCTCCTTTTTTTTTTAGAAGTCAACCATGTCGCTCTTTTTCAGTGTTGCATGCTGAGCCTTAACTTCGCATGTGTATCTAGCCAAAAGGCATCATACATCTCAGTTACGTTCCAGACAGTATACGATGGAGTGCTGTCCCACACGCTTCTTATTAATGATTATGCCTGAAAGAAATGCAGTTTACGGCATTATCACCAGAGTCCGCCGTTAGTCAGTAAGCTAACATGAGAACATTGTGCCATGGAGATTAAGGTGATGCCTGCATTGTAGCACTGGGATTTTGGAATTAAAACGCTTTCAAAGAAGGAAAAATAAGTCTCCCATCTCTAAATGTGTTTGGGTAGCTATGTGTTATTGCACAGTCCATCTCCTACTTGAATCACTGGTTGAAATTTGGTTCTGCTGCAGGCATGAGGCATGATAGGTTCAGTTCAGATATTACTAACTCTTAGAAATTCCATGGTTCTACCTGCTTCTGCAATGCATGCTCTCTCTCTCACAAGAACAAGAAAGCCAGAAATATTCCCACATTTCACAAAGACATACTGTGAGGCAGATTGCTCTGAATCCGAATGAAAGGAAATCTTTGTTTCTAGGGGCCTTTCTAGAAACTGCCTCCTTGAATGCCACCAGGTGGACCTGATGACATGGTCACCTCTAACTCAGATGCTTTCATAATGGTGTGCAGACTATAACTTTGACCTTTTCGTGTGTCAGTCAGTGACGTATATAATACAATTTCTGTTACAGAGGGTTTTGCAGAATTTAAAGGAAAATTACAAGTAGAAAATTTCCATCTGGATTTGAGTCCAGGCAACTAGTAAATTTTATTCAGACCAATTCTCAGGTAAGTGGTGTTTCCCACAGTCTCTAAGGGAAAACCATGTGATCTCCCAGTGTGTCAAAAAGCAGTTGCATTTTGCTGCCACAATTCCCAGCTGGGAAGACAGAGAGCAGCATCTGGCCAGCCAAGCAGAGCAGGACCCAGCTTATAGCTTCCTGCTGAGCGAGACTTCACAAAAATAAGCAGACCTCTAGAAAAATACATAGGGGACTGCGGTGAAAAAATGAATCATATCCTTCTGCTCGAAGAGTTAATTCAAGGACTCATACTTGCCTTATAGCATGTGTTTGATAGATCTCTTAATTGAAAATGGAAATAACAGTATTGCACACTTTCAAATAAAATGATGAGATTGCCTTTGGTTGAAAAATTGTATTGGGTTCAAGTAGAAGTTGCCTTCACAAGGCTTTACTGATCTGTAAGTATTTGGAAAAAGCAGATTTTGAGAAAAATTGATCCTGTGCCTCTTATTTTTGAGATTTATGAATAAAATTCAAGTTTGCAAGATTTGGGGGGAAATATATTAAAACTACTTCAGAAATAGAAGACCCACTAATTGCCTTTTGAGGAAATGGGCTAATATAATGCACTTATTAAACACAGTGAGCATGACTGAGTACAATGTTTAATTTTGCCTAGCAGTAAAAGCTTACCCTGAAAAATATTTTTTTCTGTACTTTAAAAAGACATTTCCTTCTTACCTCCAAACCTGTAATTAGAATTTCCAGAAATTGGCACCTGACTGCATTTTTCTTTTGAGTGAATTCATTTCACCTTGCTGGTCTCTGCCCCCTCATTTACCTGCTCTAAGCAACTAAAAGCATAGGCTTAAATCATCATGTAATATTTGTCATGAAATGTGAACAATGGAAATTCATGATTGGTTGTTCTTGCTTATTTTAGAAACTTTACACATAGACATAAGAATCAAGTCCAGTGCTCTGCTGTTGATTGCAAACATAACAAAGCTGTTGACATTGATTTTTTTTAATATATCTGTCACAGTATTCTAAAAAATAATATTATCCCAACCAATGAAAAAAATAGCATTTTCACTGGTAATCTGATTGATGATCAAAAAACCACTCAAGTTTTCTACTATGTGGCCTTCAAATTGCAGGTTTTTCATTTATAAGAGGTTTTGTCATACAAAGGCCTTTTTCAGCCAACGAGCTCACTCATTGGATCATGGGCAACATATTCTAGGCTTAATTTTTCTATTCCTCAGTATTTAATGGCAGAATTCAGCAAGAGGAGTCATGAAATAACTAACTCACAGGGGCATGGTACTGCATTTATCTTTTTCAGCAAAAGACAGCTTCTATAGCTGCATAAATCGTTTCCCTTGTCCACATGCATTCTGAAATTCAGATACTTTTGAAAAGAAGTCCATAGACTTCTTATAGAGTTGTGAGACATAGTATCATGTTTTTCCTGGTAATAACTTGCAATATGTTCCAGTTTGATTTATCTAGTCTTTGAAACTATTTTAGTACCTCTGACAAGGCTTTACTCAAGCACCAAAATGAAAAGAAATTTTATTTTGCTTAGCGATCACAAATTAGAATAATATTAATTTCCCGGTTCTTAAGATTATGTCAGTACACTATTTACTGCTAAAGTAGCTGCTGTCTGTTTGGACAAAAATACAAGGCTGCTGGAGTCCGCACTTTGTCTGTCTGACCACTAAATGGTAGTGTTGTATTGCAGCTGAGACAGGAAAATACATGAATACGGCAGAGAAAAAAAAATTAATCCATCTGTAGTTGAACTCTGCCGTCAGTCTCAACTGTTTTTCCGTTGGCCCATTAATTATATATTCTGCCGTTGAATCAGCCGTTCCCTCAATGTTTGATTGTTCTGAAAAACCATCCTCTGTTTAACACAAATTTATTTTAAATGTGTGAGGAGCTTTTTCCTCTCTCTCCCTTTACAAGCTTTGTTCTGCTATTTGAATTGTCCATCACAGGCATGCTGATCTGTTGTGCAATTGCCATAGATTAACAGGAGCGTAGGTTACGGTGCCTAGGAAGATTCAGTTTCCTTTGATACAAAAGAAGACTGTAGTTGATGTGGCCAAGTGATTCATTATTTAGGAGAAACGTTTAGCTGGCGTATGTGTTTGACTTCTACGAGCAAGATTGTCTGGGCTCTGGGGCTGCAAAGTTATCCCCTTTTAATTGTGGCGTAGGGATATGCAAAGAATGCTTGGGGATGCGCTTGTGACAGATGGACATCCCGCTTCTTAATCCAGCTGGACTTCTGAATCTGAAGGTTCACTTTCCCGTTTCTTTGCCAAAAACATTGCTTAGAAATTGCCGCAGTCCTTGAATTGCTCACAAGTATGCCTTTCTGCTTACTTGCCTGAATAATCTATCCAGTAATTCAGCTTTATCTTTTGTATTATTAATAAAAAAAGAAAAACTATTTAAATTTAATTGAAATATTAATCTAAATATAATGATAAATAATCTTATGAATAATAATACAATTATTTTTGAGATAACACCTGTGGAGTTGGCTTTCCCTGGATATGGGAGTAGTTCTGATTTGTGCTGTAACATACAGATACCTGGCCGGCTGCTGCTTCCAGTAGGTGTTACCGAGCAGAGCTGCTGGGGGAAGCGAGCATCTCTCTATCCTTTCTCAGTACTAACACAAGAGACAATAATAATGCCTTTCTCTGTCACCCTGTGGCAGACAGTAGAGGACATACAGCTCCTTTTGCCTTGCTTTATGCTCTAGCAGCCTCTTGTCTGCTAAGAAAATGCTGTGGGTCATGTCTTGGACCACAAAACAATAGAATACAGCTCTTACTCAGAACTTGGAGCAAATGCCCGTCCTTTGGTTGACTGTAGGGTGGGTTGGATCAAGTATTATGTGACCTGCTGCACGCAAGTCATTGCTTGTTTGTTACTGTTTGAGGTTTGCTAGACATTTTACAGTAGTTTAAGGAGTAGCCAATGCCACAAGGTACTTCCAGTCAAAACATAGGATATACCTAGCTGGAAATGCAAATTCTCATTTTGTAGGAAATGCCAAACAATAAAAATTTTGAAGCCCCAAAAGAACCAGAGTTAAAAGTTACTATTCAGAATTCTTAAACTATTTTTAGTCCTGGGATGTTGCTTTGGAGTTGAGCAAGTTATGGGACCTTGAGTATCCATATAAAGAAGTACCAGTGTGGTGTTCTTACTGTGAAGCCCTCCTTGATCAGTTCATCTCATGTAATCTATCTAGATAGGAAACTCTCTGCAGCACACAAACTGTGGCTTCTGACTAAATAATGGCATCTGTCAATAACTTGGAGAAGTACCCAAAAAAGAAGATGAGTTAGCCTGTGGATAACTCAAGACCCTTGTTAAATCCATACTGGCAACAAAATAAACATCAAATATAAAGATTAAATGCATAAAACACGATGAAAAATTATTGCTTACTATGTAAATTGTACAGATCCAGGTTTCCCCAATCTAAGTTCTATATGATAGTCACATATATATCAAAACAGATATAGCAGAAATAAAAGAGGGTCTGAAGAAACTGTACCAAGAGTTGTCTTTTTCTGTAGATGGCATGAACCTGCAATGCACTGCAGTTTTGCAAGGGCAAAAAGCTCATGCTTCATTGGTCTTCGACCATCAGCAGGTTGGGTGAAGCTAGTAAAGGTGTTTGTTCCCCTCACGTCTGATAATTGCAAGATCTGAAATACACATGTGAAATGCCTCGTCTTAGTCCCTTTGGAGGGACTGGAATGCTACAAGGCAGGATAGTTCAAGCGAAAGAGGGATATTGATTTAAGGTTTCAATAATAGTAGCAAAGTGTTTGAGACCCCTTTTATACAGGGAGGTAAGTGGAAAAGTACTCTCCTAAATCTGGGATGTAAAGAAAAAGAGGAACACACTAAGATTATGGACTTGGGAAGCCAGCAGAGTTTTACAGCTTATATTGTAGGCTCTGAAGTTGGAAATATAGAGGGTGTAGAGTTTCCTGATGACTGTAATCAACGACATATAGTACAGAATAAGAGGAAGGAGACAAAGACTAAGCCACTCCAGAAATGAAAGAGTGGTTTGAAACTGCAAAGAAATGCATTGATTACAGTCATTGCAAACAGGAGAATAACTAAATATGGTACCATGAAAACCAGAAGGGAGATTTCCACAGAAATTATGTGGCTCTGATAAATTAGAGTTAAACTGAGAATGACGAAAAAGCATTTCAGAAAGAGGCTGCTGTTGAATTTGCAAATACTATCCTTAGTGGAGTGCTGGAGAGATTGTAAAGAGCCCCAAATTAATGCCTGTGGTGCTCTTTAGAGAGTGCTGAAGAGGAGGATGTGGGAGGAGAATTAACATTGTGTAGCCCAGGGTATAGAGGGAATGGAAAGAGCATGTTCAAAAAATTCGTAGGTAGGGGAGAAAACGGAGTCTGGTAGAAGAGGAAATGGGAGTTGCCTTGGGCAAGATATGTTGTCGTGGTGTGTGATGTAGAGAGCTGAGTTTAGGAAAGAGAGCTGAAAGAGAGAGGGCAACAGTAGTGATTTAATTTAGAGGTGGCTGCCAGAACAGGCATCAGCGCTGGGAACTTTCAGAAGCAAGAGGTGCAGAGGGAAGTGAAATTTTGGTACACTGTGGGGTTTGAATAGTGAAGTGGAGGGGACAAAAGAAGCAATGATCTGGTTATAAAACTGGAGGGCAGCAAGTTTATATTTGGTGCAGGAGCTGCAAAAGTAGGTGAAAGGAGATGGCCACTCTAGGCTTGATGATGCTGTCTCTACTTTTTTCCTCTTTCCCATGTGAAAGCATGTTATCTTGCTCTACACTAGATAGTCAGTGCAATTGTGCGTTGGTGCAGCTGTCAAAGTAAGGTAACATTTGAGGAGGAGTCGTTTTTGGGTGTAGATAGGAGCCATGTTCTCACTGCTCTTATCCTGTCTGCCATGAAGCAATTTTTGACAGGAGAAGTTTAAACTGTCCATGTTAGTGGTTCCCACAGAGAAACCTTTCATGAAACTGAATATTAGTGCTTATCAGTGTTGCATTGATGCATAAGCCCATGGGCTCCCTATTGGGAAATATCCCCTGCACTCAAATTCTGTAAAAAAGCAGGTTGTTTACTAAATTAGTTTTAATCTAACAAAGAAATTGTTCAGGTCTCACCTAATGATTGAGGCCACGGTATAGTAGTGTATTAGAACGGCGCAATTTCTATCTTTATCTGAACTTTAGAGGATTAATTTGAAAGTTTTCAAAAAGATTTGTCACAAATTAAGCGTGTTCCTCAAGAAGAAGTTGATGGCACAATTGCAAAACTGGGACCTTAATTTACATTGATTTTCTTTTAAGTATGCCATCGTTTAGTGCAAGACAATGTCCTGGTTCTGGCTGGGATAGAGCTAATTTTCTTCCTGATAGCTGGTATAGTTTGTGTTTTGGATTTGGGATGAAAATAATGTTGATAACATACTGATGTTTTCAGTTGTTGCTAAGCAGTCAAGGACTGTTCAGCTTCCTATGCTGGCTGGCCAGCGAGCAGGCTGGGGGTGCACGGAGAGCTGGGAGGGGACACCCAGCCAGGACAGCTGACCCAAACTGGTCACAGGGATATTCCATACCATATGGCATCATGCTCAGTATATAAAGCTTGGGGAGTTTGCCGGAGGGGCACCACGGCTCGGGAGCTCTCTGGGTGTCGGTCAGTGGTGGTGAGCAATTGTGCTATGCATCACTTGTTTTGTATATTCTTTTATCATTATTATTATAATTATTATTTATTTATTTATTTTATTCCCTCTCCTAACAAACTGTCTTTATCTCAACCCACGGGTTCTAAATTTTTTTTCTGATTCTCTGCCCCATCCCATTGTGGGGGAGGAGGGTAAGCAAGCAGCTGTGTGGTTGTTTTAGCTATCTGCTGGGTTAAACCACAACACACAGAAAAACAAAACAGAGGATATTAAGATTAGTGTATAAAGCATAATGTGAAAAGCTTTTCTTGTCCTTATGAAAAACCCTTACTGACCAAGACAGAAACACGTACTGAGGAAGTGTTAACTGAGGAAAGCAGATACTTCATTCCTAGTGATTTATTTGCCAAGTCTTAGCTGGATAAAGATTATAAGAGCTGAGCTGTGTATAGCCCTCAATGGATGTTGATGAATACAAAAATTGTAGAAGTAACTGATACTACATCTTCAACAGTTAAAAAATAGAGCAACTTCTGTATTGGTGACAGAAGGAACAAGATGAAGAGCGGCAACAGGCAGCTGAGGAGGAAGGTGTGCGTGGGGTGAAGGGAGGAGGAAGGTGTGCATGGGGTGAAGGATGGCTCCGCCGGGCCCGAGGGTGCTGGCTTGCTTTCTCTCCGCTCCTGTGAGGCAGCAGGAGGGCAAGCTACTTCTGCTGAGTTTGAGTACGAAAATTCATGTTTGTAACCACGATGGTCTCGTGTTCATCTAATTTGGGGGGACACACATACTGTTTCAAAGGCATTAATCTGCAACGTGGCCTTGCAAGCCAGTTGGTAGAGACAGCGTTGCTGTGTAGCTTCAGCAGTTTCCACCCCTACGGTAACATCTTGTCTTCATTTACAGAGGGCACTCTTGTAATGAGAATCTCATGATGAAATGCTCTTCTTCACTGAAAAGCTGTCACGGCTTGATGATGCAGTTGTCACCATGGAGATTTCACTTCAACAGAAAAGAACAAATTCAGTACTGTTCAACTTTGCAAATGTGTAGCAGATACCTCCCAATGCCTTCAGCTAAGCCGCTACCCAAGGAGAGAACCTGGATCAGAAGCTGTGTGAGGAAGTACATGTATGCTGATGATAAATTATATTTTTGTAGATGACCGGATCTCAAGAAGTGGCATGTGCGTGATGACAGATAAATGTGAAAGGGCATGAATAACAGACCCAGAGCCTGAGCCAACAGGAAGGGAAATAGACTTGCCTTAAACTTGAAGGAAATATTCAAATGTGATGCTCTGTGAGTTCCTGTTGAGGTCTAATTCCTTTCCCTGAGAAAGGATATTTCTTGCTGTTATCCCATAGTCCACACAGAATGGGGCCGGCTGGGGTTCCTCCAATTAAAAAAAAAAGAAATAAAAAAAGCTTCATATCAAATTTAATTAGAAACAAGTATTTTTCTTTCCCCTTCCTGAAAGCCTTATTGATATGTTTGGATTTCTCGTTTCACAGTAACGACCTGAAGAGCAATTACAGCAATATGGAATGACTGATTTCTGATTTTCCTGAAGCCATGAAATCCTTCTGAATGAGTAACAGTTTGTTGTTTTACCAGTGTTTCTGCTAAGGGAAGCTCCACACAGTAAGGAATGTATTACAAAACTGAACAAAACATTGGGAAAGCTAGTATGGGAAGCAGCCCTATACTGTCTGCGAGATAAATGTAGTAATGTAGAAGGCCTCCTCTGTTCTTGTAATTGTACTAGGATTATGAAGTTAAACGAGACTATTTTAATACCTTTACAGACAACTTGTGTGGATTTATAAGCTCTTGGGAAATTCCATAGCTGTCACGAGACTTTTTACTGACTGTCAGTGGTAGATGACAGTAAAATCAGTTCAGGATCTAATCAGATGTTCCTCCATGAAGCAATGGACAAAGAGTGCGGAAATTGATAAAATAAGTACTGCAGAGTTGGTGGTTAGTGGAAAATATATTTTGGTTAAGGAGAAAAACAGAAGGAAAACATCAATAAAGATCAATTAATGTCTTAAAACAAGGACAGGCTTTGTTTTATGGGAAAAATCAATCAGAGGAAAAAAAAAAAAACGGAGAAAAAAAGTAGAACAGAGGTATAGTGGACTCCTTTGACGTATGAAGAACTGAAGAGACCTGCCAAGGAATTAAACATTGAGGCTGAGTGAACCAAAAGTAGCAGGAAAATGTTGTCCGTAATAAAACTCATAAAACTTGTCACAAAATTAATGAGTCAGAGTTCTAAAATCATGAGTCATTTAAACACTGAGGTTTTTCCAAGGGCAAAGTTGTGTTGTTTTTTTTTTTTAAATGTCTTTCACCGTCAGAGAAGAAGAGCCGCTGACTCTCTGCCTGCCCCCTCCTTTGGGCTGCTCTTTCCCCACCAGCCTCGATTACCCCTCTGTCGCCCTCGGTGCGTGCTCCTGCCTCGCAGCCTGCGTCTCCTCCTTCCTTTATGCCCCATGTTTTCCTTTTGCCATCCTTAATTTCTCTTCTTCTTTTCAGAAAACCCTTATAGCCACTTACAATTTAAGTTTTCCTTATATCCCTCTGCATCTTTTTTGTTTTACCACCTCATTTCTTTGTCCTCACTTTTCTTTCCAGCTCTCCAACAGCCGTGGTGCCTGAGGGCACTCCAGCTTGAGGTTTTCTCATGGCTCATCCAAAATTGCTTTCAGCTTTGAGTCTAATTAAGTTGTTGTTATTAAAAGAAGACAAACACACAGAACAGCCCCCTCCTTTTCCGTCCAAGAACCCAGCATTATGAAAATCGTAACAAAAACGTGAGGGTTAGTAATCCTGGTGGTGGTGGTGTACTGTGCTGGTGCTGTGAGCTATTCCTGAATGCAGAGGAAAATTTGAGTTTCTGATTATTTTTTATTAAAAAAATTTAGAGTTGCTAATAACTTGATATGCGGTCAACTTTAAAACAATAGGAAAGTATTCGCTTTGCTGTGACTGACATATGCAAAGAATTTTGTTCTGGTTTTTTTATGTGTGTGTGTTTGTTTTAAAATGGGGTTTCAGAAAGGTCCCTGATGCCGCTATAGCCAGATACAGCAACTATAAAAGGCGATTTCATCTGTAGCTTTCATTTCATGCTTTTAGAGAAAGGATTGATTCAATTCCTCTCTCCATCCTTCCTTCCTTCCCTCCTTCCTTCCCTCCCTCTTCTCCCTCTCCCTCCCTTCCCCTCCCTTCCCCTCCCCTCCCTTTCCCCTCCGTCCCCCCTTCCCTCTCTCCGTCCCTCTGCACCTCCTCCACACCACCACCGACTGCTCTTTCTTGCTTGTGCTGAGAGAATAAAACCAGGTAATGGCTCAACAAGCTGCTATTCTTCCTCTGGGGTCATCTGTGCTCCAAAACCTAAAGCGTAATTTCTTGCATCTTTTGTAGATATAAGAAAGAGGGCCTCCATAACAAAGTTACCAACTTCAAAGAGGTGAATAGTAAGAGTTTAAATATTTTGGGCCAGTCGAGGGACAACAACAGGCTCCACAACAGTTAGGAGATCTCTCATTAACAGGTACTTACCTGTTTAAAAAAAAAAAAAAAACAAAAGAAAAAAAAACAAAAACAAAAAACCTTCTTGTAGGTGGAATAGTCAAATAAGGCAGTCCCTGAGGCTGGAAGCCCAGCCTGCTGCTCTGCTCCCTGTTCTCCTGCTGGGGCAGCTCAGCTGCTCGGCTGCGTGCTCCCTGCCCCGGCCGGGTCCCCGGGTCCCCTCTGGGCTTCTGGCGACAGCAACGGCTGAGGTACGAAATGATTTGGGGTTCCTCCTAGGCAGACACCTGCGTTTCCCACTGGAAGGGCGTGTGGGATTCTTGAGCTGTTTACTAGCACAAGGATTTGAGGGGGCCCCGGGGTCCAGCCTGTGCAGCTCGCCCAGGTGAGCTCAGGCACGACAAATTCTTCTGCCTCTCCGCTGCTTCGCCTCGGGCACGTACAGGTCAGCTAGGCTTTTTTATGTGACTTGTGTGTTGCCCAAAGCCTGGACTAGCAATCGATTTTCTTCGCTGCTGCTTGTCATCTTCCGCGCTGCCGATGCGAAGGACTGCCATGCCTGAGGCTCCCGGGCCTCTGGTAGCGCTGCCGTCATTTGCTAATTCCCCTACAGAGCGTAAGGGACACAGCGTTAACTTGACATAGCACCTCGTTGCCAGAAAGTTTTTTGATTACGAGTGTCACAGTCTATTTAGTACCAGGTATGTGGTAGAAAACATTTATTTTTTCAGAGTTTCTTTTTCCTTGAGGTGTATGTTTGACTACTCCTGCATAGACTTTGTGTTCTCCACTGTGAGAAATGTCCCGGTAGGCTATAGAAGAGAGAAAGTATTTGTGAAAAAGAAGATGATGGATTGAAAACAGCAAAAATGCTGGGGGGGAGCTTTTGTAATTCAGCTTTTTAAAAATTGACTAATTTTAAAACTGATCACATGCAACAGAGCACACTGGCCTCTGAAGCACTGGCACAGTCCAACAGCGGTGATACAAATCCTTGATCTTCTATAAACCATAACTTTTGAGGAGCTGTGATCTCCAGAAGTGAAAATGGGTAATAAAAAGCAGGTCCTGTTGCTTAGCTGATGACTGAGTGTGAATAGAAAGCACTTGCAGATTTCGCTCTGAAAAAGCCTGGAAGGGGGTGCTGTATATTTGTTAGATTCCTTCTGGAAAGGCCCTTCAGTGTAACTTCGGAGGAGTCTGAGCTGGGGAGCGGAGCAGGCCAGGGATGCTGAGACCAAAAGGATGGAGAAAGCAGACAGCGAAGGACATCTCAAGGCTTCCAATAAATAATATAAAAAGATATTGGAAGCCTGAAGAGAAGTTATTCTGGAGGGAGATGGGTTTGGAGGGACCTTACGCTCTTGCTATGAACTCTCTAGGAGCTAGAATTATAATTCCCAAATTAATAAAATCTCAGGAGGCCAGAAAACCTGTAAGAAGTGTATATAGTTTTACATACAGAGTAGGAAACTGAGAGCATGGAGAAAAGAGGCAAGCATAAGAACACTTTAAATTGTAAGTGTAAAGCCTGAACAAAACCAAGGATATCTAAGTACAAATTATTTTTCTATTGTGCTAATCCTGTTTTCTTTCTTATTTGCATATAAATTGCACTGATTGAAGCTGAGATGCTTTAAATATTGGCATAGTTGAGCCTGGTTAGGTGTTGTACCTTCATTTTAATGTCTTGTTTAGGCTTGAATGAAACCCTCTTAACTGGGCAGAGCCAAACATTTCTGAGTTTTATTAAATCCATACATTTTTTTGATTCAAATATGAATTTAATTTCAATTCGTACCTGTCAAAATAGCTCAACTTGTGCCTAGAGTCGCTTATTATGTGTTTAATTCTAATATTCTGCTTAGTATAAACACAAATATAAAGGTTATCACTCCTCAGAAGTGTGTCAAACTTGGGAGGCAAGCAGGAAATCACAGGATTTTTAATGTCATTCTGCAAATTTGTAGTTCTGTACATGCTGTGGGAGAGGTGGCAATTTCAGAGGAACTTGACTGAAGGGAAGAGATGTTTGAAGCTTGGTGGGAGTATGGGGTGGGAAGATAGGCAGGATATGTCTTGTGGACAAAAAAATAAGATGGGAAGTGAAGGAGTTTATATGAAGGTTGCTGAGGCTGATACACTAATAGAACGGAAACTGAGTAGGAACATGGTGAAAAGCTCTATCAAATATTTACATTTTTTATATTGGTGTTCAGGCACTGTGTGGTGTTGACAATGGTGATAGGAACAGGAGGTGGACCTGAATTTAAAATTATGTGCATTGTTTAAGGAAGGGATAATTTGGGGAGTACCTTTGTCTCTTTTGGGGTATTTATTTCTTCTAGTATTCTTCTCTCGATTCCCTCTTTTTTTCATTTGCTACTGCTCTACCTTTAAAGTAGTTTCAATGGCAAATCTTACTGTGCAAGTCACAACATGTTCCACTATTTTTCTTCCTTAAGATTTTTCTAGCGTAGAGACTTGTAACTGTTGTAGATGTCAAAGCCCTCAGGCATGTTTCTGGGAAGCATGGTATGAATTTGATAACCCCCAGACAGCAGTCACTGCAGGTTGGGGTGGCAGAGACGTTGCTTGGTTTTGTGCCAAAGTCTGGGAAAATCTGTCTAATCTCATTAGCTAATTCTTTCACTTGTGTTTTTGTAGACTTTGAATGCTGTCTTTTCCCCTTGCCCCCGCTTTTTATGGGGGGTTGGTCTGGTTCAGTTGGACTGTTCTCAACTATTTTGTCAATTTTTGGAAATTCTTTATGTGTTACTTTTCTGTCTGTAGGCTTGAAACTCTATTTGTGAAATTATCCTGTTCAAACATTAGTGCACTATTTACTTACAAAACATTATATAAAAAAATAAGCAAACATAGCCTTTTAAAATCTTACTGTAAATGTGAAGCAGGAACTGAGTTTATAATATTGTTTACCAAGTGTCTTCATTTTTTTAAAGGTAGTCAGATATCTAACTTGTTTTTAAAATTTGTCAAAACTGGATAAGTAAATCCAAAGTCATGTTCTGGGGTAGTTACTGATTTTTCTTTAAGGACATTAGTAAAAATAGTTGTATGAATGGAAACATGAAACTGTTAAGCAGTGCCTTGTGAACTAAAAGCTCTTGTAAGGAAATCTCATGTATGGACATAAAACTACACCAATATTATCCTGACTACTCATATTTGGAATAGAAAGGGATTATCCTTTTATTCAGTACTAGAAGAATCATTCCCAGCTCACCTGATTGTTCAGCTTGGTGCATTTGGAGAGACTTGACGTCGACTCTGCTGGCAAAGATGAAGAGTGTGTGATGGAGACTCATTTCACCCATATGAGTCTCATTCCCCGTATGGGAGATTTTGCTGAAATAACTACACTTAATTCTGCATAAAAAGCTGTAACCTTGTTTCATGGCAGTCAAAGGATAGAAACGTGGGCTCAAAAGCAAATGAATTATCCACTAACTACTGAATGGTACCTTGTGCGTAAACAAAAGGCATTTACCTCATACCCCATTGATGCCTCATGTAGTAAATGTGAACAGTTATGGCTTTTTGTCTTATCTCTTCCTGCAGTGTCCATAAAAGTGTTTCTCACTTGTAACAGATGGTCAGAGCATGGCTTTGAAATTTATCTGGAGATGAAGCCCTGTTGATTCCATTAAAAGTGAAGAGTTCTCATGCAGATGGAGACAAGGAGGGATTTATTTTTCTTACAATTCTGATGATGAGGTATTTCATACAATGCCTTCCTTTCCTTTTTGCTTGCAGGTGATGTGCCTTCAGGATTTCTTTGGTGATGATGACATTTTTATTGCATGTGGACCAGAAAAATTCCGTTACCAGGATGATTTCTTGCTGGATGAAAGTGGTAAGAAGATGTATTTTAAAAATACTTACAACCACAGTAGATTTCCATATCATGCTAATTAAGCCAAGACTGTATCACCTAAATTGATTTCAGAACACAAAGAAATATTTTTATTTAAATTCCAAATACTGAAAATAAGAGGTAACTGAAAGCAACAGTAAAGTTGCCAAGGAAAAAATATCTGCCTATGCAGCATAAAACTTTACTTCAGCCTAAATTTCATATGCCATTTGAAATAGTGATGTGTTTGGTGGAACTCCTATTTTGCAAGGTCTTTCTTAACATTTGCTCTTTATTTTCTCTTTGAATTTATTCTACTTCTTTATCACAGTCTTTCAGCCTCACAGTTCTTACAACTGAGATTTAGATAATGCTTCACAGGTAGTCTGATAAAGGAAGATAGATACAATTCTGTATGGAAGATAAATGTAATTGGCAAACACAGACAAAGTAATCTGAGAAAATTCAGTGCATTTTCTGTTTTCCCACAGACTGGGTAATACAATAATGTAATTGATGTATGTAGTCCTCTAAGGAAAATACATATTTGATTTGCAAATACCTTTATTGTTATAAAGAATATTCATAACTTCTGAACCACAGTAATAAGACAAAACCTATAAGCTTTGTGCATTTGAAAAAAAAATAAAGAGCTGCCACTTAAACTGAGTTTATTTCTGTGGAGAGCAAGATGCAGTAAAGGTTTTATTACCCCCACACTCTCTCCCAGTCCAGCGTATCTGTGTAATGCATTGATATCAACTTGTCTCATCTTTTTTTGAAATATCAAAGGTCTCAAAGAACAGCAGACTGAAGAATCAGTCAGAAAAAAATTGTTAGAATAGTAGCTACTTCATAGTCGTCATGTGTGTGCTTGTTTAACTTCAAACTTCCTCACCATTTTTTGATGCAAATATACATTCAAAATGAATGATGATGTAGCTGTATTTCCCTGACTAGCCTGTGAACCTGGAAGGCTTCTTGGTTTACCTGGATCCAGACAAATGTTCCATTAACTTGTGCAGGAGCAGAAGGTCATCTTGCACAGACCTTACATTTGAGCTGAAAGATGAGCCTGAAAAAGGAGTTATCTTTGCTACTGGGCAAGGGAGCAACACTTTCTATTAGTGACAGACAAAAGCAAACACACTAGAGATCCTTCTCTAGAGGACCCTATAATATGGAAATACAAGTCAAATAGTGTACCAGATTTGTTCTTTGCAATAATGAAATTGCTGTAGTTGCCTCTAAGCTAAAACGTACTAATCGTGGAAAAGTAACATTGGCCATCTTTAGGGCAGGAATTAGAAATGTAAGGGGGACGTATTTGGGCAGCAGGGGAGTTTCCCAGGTGGGAATGTGACCAGCATGGCCATGCTTGCCTTTCATGAAAGGAGAGCCATGTAGTTGACTACACAGTCTGGATTCACTTGTGCCTCTTATCTGAAAGATGACACTGGCGGCTGCCCGGTGTCTCCTCACAGTGAATCCTGTGGCAGTTTTTCCAGAGCTGGCTCAGGGTGAAATGCTGACAACAGAATTGTCTAAATCTCTTTTTGGAAGTATATAGCTCATTTTGGAGGTCTCATGTCGAAGTACAGACATAGCCTGACTCTGCCTAATCTTTATTTGTCTGACATACCATCATCTCTTTGAGTAAGCAATATCTTTCTCTGGAACATTTGTTCTTGAAACCAGATTAAGATGAGTTGAAATAAAAAATAATCTGAAACTCTAGGCTGAAAACACAACTTCAGCAAGTTGTTATGGTGTTTGCTTTTCTAGTAGGTAAAGATCCAGTGAGCATTGACTGTTTTGACCACAGGAGCGAAGAAAGAGCAGAAAACCAGACTCCCGACTACGTCTCTAATTCCTTTGCGAAGTGTACATCAACTTTGCTTTCTATTTTTGGGGAAATTTGGTATCAGAAAACTTCTTTAGGTTGCTTGCAGATAATAGCTGATGTACCAACTGATACGATTCTAGTCAGCCTTCTCTGAGGCAGGAGTAAGATTTGGAGAGAGAAGAAAAAAACAACTGAGCTTTTAGCTTGTTTTGCTTGGCAAATGAAGTTTGTGTGATCACAGTGCATGTCTCTGTGTTCCTCGGAGTTAATCTAAGAACAGTAAAATTATTAGTAAGGGCTGTCCAACTGTGCAAGGCTTGGAAAGCCTGTCTGGTTCCCTGAAAAGCAGCTTGAAGCAACACTGTGCTAATCTCTGTATCTTTCCAGTGTTTCCCAGTTTCAGCCATATAATGAGAATAACAGTTAAGGTGTTGCAGCTTACGGTATAAAGAAAAGCAAAATTTGAAGGTGGGAAGGAAAAATATGGAAAATAAATTCTTAAACAATCAGGGTTCTGGGCTTTGGGGAGTTACTAATCAGGGGTAAAGAATGCCCTTGTTCTGTGGTCTGGGTTCAGAGTTACTGATACTAGAGGCGAGCAAGAGACAAAGTTTCTGGGAATGGAAAACCAGGCACCTGTACTGGGATTCATTTTAGCTAACAGTAAGTGTCAAGAGAGTAGGTACTTGCAACTGAGCCAGTCCGAGTAGGTTTCTTTCCCAGTAAATAACAATTAGATGTGTTGACAAAGTAGATGGTAGATGTTTGACTGACGCAGTTGAAGGTGGATGTTTAGAACAGTTCATGTGAATTATGCTCCAGAAATGTCTGGATACATACAGATACATACAGGGATCTATATGCCTGATTTAGCTGTTCTTATCTACATTCTATTTCTCTAAAGTTGATGAAAAAACTTTTAGGATGAGATTAATTCCACTCCATCAGAAAGGAAAAACCTAAAGACTCATCAGTCTGCATTGTTTCTAGTCATCTTTCTTTGTCCTGCTCCCATGGCTTGCTCCTAGCACAAGATAACACCTTCTAAAAGCCATAGAATCAGAAATTTAGAAAATACAGTCTAGAAGTCAGTTACTCAATCTTCCTGTCTAAGTGTTGGGATGAACTTTCCCTATTTAATTTCTGACATACTTGTCTAATATGCCCCTGTAAAGCCTCTGACGAGGCGGAAACTGTAACCTCCCGAGGTGTTCTGTGCCAGTGGTGAACTCTCCTCACTGTTTTTCAGCTATCTTACCCCAGATCGCCTTGCTATAAATGAAGCCCGTTACTATTTTTCTTATCAACTGTGAACATGCGAAACAGATGATTCCTTTTTCATTGAAAAAATCTGTGGACTGCCATGAGCCTCATCAATTTTCTCTTCTTTAGGCTGAACAATTAGTTAAGCCTTTCTTTGTTTTGACTTCAGGCTCAAACCTGTCCTTGGAGGAGAGAGGGTGTTCCTTCTTTGTATCATCTCCCCTCTCTGTTTTATGTCTTTCAGGAAGAGGCATTGCATATCTCCTTGGCAATCAGTTTAAAAAAGTCAGTTAATTAGGAGTCCATCAAAGAGAAAAACGAGCAGTCGGCACTATGCGTTGCAGTTTCTTCTCTCTTCCTTGATGTGCAGATGGTTTTCATATTAAGCGCACTGTTTATCGCATGAAATACAGAATCAATAGGTACCACCCACATCATAATTCCTAGCAATCATCTCCATATCTGACCTAATTGATACATACGATAGCCACACACACTTCCATCAAGAGAACTGCAGAGGGGACGTGAAGATGCATGGGAATGACCATAAAATTAAGAAGTAAATACTCCTCATTTGTCAAGCATCAGTGGCGATGCTATTTTAATAGAAAGTTTTTGTGGGAAATGCAAGCACAAAAACATTATATTAATGAAGCACACATTACATCAGCCAACTTGTAAGAAGAATAATTCCTGAACATAGAATATGGCAGTGGCTGCTTCAGGCATTGTTAGCTTGCAGTTCTGGAAACTTTCCCAGAAATCCCAGGTTTTCTTTAACTGATGGTGGTTCAGTTTTCAAAGAAGAAGTCAGAGGATGGTTTTCTATAGCCCTCAGCTGCGTGTTGATAGAGATTAGAGTTTAAGGGCCACGTTCACAAAAATATTTGCAATCAGCTATTATTTAGGCACCTAAATAGGATCTGGCAACGTAACTAGCTCATGGGATTGGCCCTAAATGAGAACATCTCCTTGGCTTATATAGATATTTCTTTCTGTAAAATATGAGAGTTTTTGAGGCTGGCAGTACCAGACTTAAATTTTTTAAAATAGAATTATTTTTCATGTTTAGTTAATGAGTGCTTTGGAGAGTTAAGGGTCGCACAATCCCAAGTATGACAAACTTCATCACATACTAAGACGCATCATGTAAAAAGGATGCAATCTCAGCTGACCAAAGCCAGTGTCTGCCTCCAAGCAGAGTGTAGCCAACATAGAACGTCTGGATGTGAAAACAACTGCAGATCACTTGTCAAGAGCACATATTACTGTTATGGAAACAATGATGAGAATGACTCTCTTCTAGGGGAAAATTAAGACTGGAATCTTTGAAACCTAATTTCACTTTGACTTTGCTGGCCTGTGATAGTCCTCAGCTCAGCATCTCTGTGCCAGCAGTGTTACTGCTTCATCTTGCCAGCAGCAGACAACTTGCCAGGAAAATCTGAGTCCTGTGGTGTCCGCACACGTGCGTGTGCACATGGAGGCATGCACACACATCTGATTCAGTAACTGCAGTTAAGGTCAGGAGTATCATGTTTATCCCTGTTAATTGTCAGGTTTCTGTAACCTCGATTACTCTGTCCTTCCTAAAAGAGGGAGGAAGGGGAAATCGGTTTTAGTCCTTGTCCACCCTGATTTATAGGACAGAGAGTGATGTGTTAAGCAGCTTTTGGCTGGACTTAGGAGTGGAGAGCATGCTGGCTGACTTACTCTGCCCTCATCAAAAACTCGTGCTTTGGCAATTGGAAAGTGATGGTGGGTTCTGGGGACTTTGAGATATAACTTTGCTTTCAACAGAGGCATAAATATAAAATGTTCCAGTGCAGTGTGATATTTTCAAATGTCAACAACTACTGGGCCTTGGAGACAGATATTCTGTGTACGAGGCAGTAACAAGCGAAGGCAGGAGGGGCCAGTCCCCTGGCGGTGCGTGCCGCTTAGGCTGATGGTTCAGAAAGGGCAGAAGGAAAGAAGCTGTTTTCCTGTGGATTTGCATCCAGTGCCCTCTTTATTTTCCTACTCCAAGACCTCCAGTTTCATCTCCACCCTCCCATCGTGCCTTAGACACTTGCGCAGTACCCTCAGCTCCCTCCCATTTGGCACAGCACTGCTTGTCCTTGTTCCCTTCCTCAGAGTGAGGACGTCAACAGCATCTCTCTTTTATGAAGCAGCATGACAGTTCCACAACTTTAACAGACCTGATGGCAATATTCCCCCACTGAGACCACCTGCCTCCAGCCGCGCTGGAAGTATCTCCCTCCCTCGGCCCGCGCGCCAGGCTCGGCTCGGCTGCGTGGAAGTTCTTGGCCATGTGGTAGTGTGCGAGTGACTCGCGTGTTTCGGTCGTGTTGAACTCTTAAGAGGAGAATGCTAATCTGCAGTTAGGTCCTAAGAACGGGCTGTTAGCATGATCATCAGGTGTCTGTTAGTATAATATCATGTGGCATTCATTAAATGAAACCTGTAGTAACGCTTGTGTCAAATGAGCTGTTCACATGAAAAATGCATTCACAGAACTTCAGGGTTTTTTCTGCACGGGTTTTCTCTTTTAGTATTTGGCTTTTTTATAGATATGTTCTTGATTATGTAAACCCACTTCTTTATCTGTTGCCTGCAAGGTATTTGCTTTGAATATTCTTTACTCTGTCTCACAGGTCTACTTATTTGAGACACTGCTTCTCACCTTTCTGCCTAAGCATCTCTAGCAGTGAAAGTTTGGTTGCTTGAATCATAAATCTTTGCTCCCCCCAGCTGGCAGATTTATAGACATGAATAAGGACATTAGAGCTTTCAGGAAGATTATATATGCACTTTCCAGTCCAGATTTACACTGAAGTGCCTCTCTCCTCTTCCCCTTTCCCCACCTCCTCACCATGCATGCATGTATGTTTGCATAGTTACCACTTTTCATCAAAGTTGCTATGAAAAAGTTGCCTGTATGTATAACCAGGAAAAATCGTGATCACTTAAAACTTAGAAAACAGTCTCTCATTGAAACTCGCCAAACAGTAAGGCTGCAGTTGATGCTAATTCACTCTGCTCATTGAACCAAATGTTCTTCAATATGTTTTCTGCAATATTTGCTTTCTGTGATGTCAAAAGTAGCATGAATGAAACGGCATCCAATAAATTAGAACTGGTGGAAATTCCCACTTCATTTGCATAAAGAGTTTTGAGTGTGTATATTCTTTCAACATTTTTTCCATGGTAAAGTTGATTTTGGATAAAAACTTTGGGTCCAAAAATATCAAGCATTTCTCAATAATATGTGCATATTAATTAAATTACATTTTTATTGGGAATCTATAATACAACACTTAATCTTGTTTAAATAAAAGAAAAATTGTTATTAAACATCATCAGTATCTTTATCTTAATGTACAGGAGGTTTTACTCATAACAGGTAGTGTTAGTATGTAGTTAATAACAGAATAGAGAGAATGTGTTTATTGGTTTTGTATAGCTTGATACTTTTTGCTCTTTCATTTTATTTTTGTGTTGTAATTTCTTGAACTGAATCTTGCCAAGTGACTATTTAGATGAATCAAATTGGTTCAGGAGAAAAATTTTTCTTGCAACACATTTTAAGCTAGTTTCCCAAACTATGAACATCTCAGTTGTATATGCAAATGCAAAGAGAGCAATTCCAAGTTTTATGGCCAGTTTTATAAACTTTCAGTTCTGGGGAAGTAACACAGAAATTTGGTAGACCTAACAGGGTAGATCTAGGCACTTGAGTTCTTAATTTGACTGTCTCATATCTCTTCTTTCATGGAAGTTGCTTTATTTTGCAGCCTTTGAGCCTGGTTTGCAGTTTGTGTAATGCTCCATTCTAGACCGCAGGTTGAGTTTTGAGCTTGTATGTTCAGTCTGTATCCTTAGATGGTGGTAGCTTCCAAAATACCAGCTTCCTTTGAGCTCTGTTTAAGAGAAACTTCATCTTTTACTTTTCCAGTTCCAGTGATGATGGAAGCAGCAAATAGTAGCTGTATTTTATAACTCCCTCCACCGACTCTGTTAAGTAGTTTCGTGACAAGTGTAGAGGAGTTTAACATCAGAGATGTTTAGAAATCACCTTTACCATATGTTTATCCTTGAATTTTTTCTCATCATCTTGTTAATTAGCTTGGTGAAATGGAGTACACAATGTTGGGAATCTTGGCAAGTGTATTTTTTTATTTTACACAGTTTGCAGATCCTTTCCAGTGCTAGAAACTATTAGAATCTGATCTATTTCGGAAGAGATGTACCCTGTAGTCCTACTGCAGGAAATCCTTTGGGTGAGCAACATAGTTCCATTTTCTCTAGGTATGATGAGTTTGTATGAGACAGCTTCGAGATGAATAGTTCTTGTAGCATCAGTGCTTCATCACGCAGTCTGAGAACCTGAACGAACCGTGCCATCTGCTAAAACTGTATTAGGATGTGCCCTGGAGACCTGCCTGTTTGTTGGGTAGTATGGTTGTACCAGAGAGATTTTGCATTGAGAATAGACTTTACTCATGAGCAACAAAATTGGACTGACTTAAATCGATCATTGTAATTTTCTACTTCTCATACTAGATACAGGCCCTATACCTGGAGTTGTGTGATGTCTTGAGAAGTGTGTGCAGACTTTTTTAATGCCAGAGCTGTCCACAGATTCTCTTATACTGGCAAAATCTTTTGAAAAGAGAATAATTATTCAAAATCCAGAGTTCATTAGCTTTTAGAAAGCAGAAACTTTCTGAAGGCATATGAGGAAAATGTATTCATCTTTAATATTCATTAAAGGCCTTTTTAAAAAAAAATCTTATCAAATGCAAACCGCAGAACAGCAGCTGAGAGAGAATCAAAACCAACCTGGAAGATATTGAAAAGTGGTAAAATCAGAAACTGAGTACATGAGTGATAGGTATTCATATTTATATACTCATGCATATTTAGTGAGATGCTGTGTATACAGACACAAAAATATCAGGTAGAAAGGGTTTTACCATCCTGAAAATACAGCCAGTAGAAGATCTCTGTATAATGGTTGTGTTGGTCTGCATCACAAAACTGATGATTCACAGTATGTGCTGCGATAGTGGTTCAGTGCTGTTATTTTCAAAATGCAACCTACAGAAGTTTCCTATTGAAAAACCCAAAAGCATTACCTGACAGTTCAGGTTGCTTCTGTGAACAGTCACTTTTGAATAAACTTTTTTCATAGCGTAGGTCCCTGCAAGGAGGACTGGATGCTAATATTATGCATAAAGTAATCTAAGGCTGAGTAATCATTAAGAAGTCTCATGTTGCCATGGAATTGAACACCTGTAGGTGGTAGGTCATGGAGCTATGATTTGGATTCTTCTGTTCTTCAGTCAGAGCTTTTTTAAAATTTTCCTCTAGATGAATTGTAACACTTGTTTTTTTCTTTTGGAATAAAAGCTTCTAGGGGCTTAAAATTTATTGAAGTGAAAGGGGAGCTAACCTGAGATCTCTTTCTTTTAACTGAAGAACCCGGGTCAAGGAAAATTTTGGAAGATTGATAATTCCTAATAGAGCGGAGGGTGATTAGAAGACAAAGAAATTTAAATAGCTTAGTTTTTCCTGTTACTCTGGAATAGGAAAGAGAACATTTTCACAGCTACCTAGAACTGTTAAGATTGTCTAACAAAAATGGGAAGACAAGTTACAGAGCAAGGCAGCTTCTGATGAAGACACCATGTTTAGGAAGAAGAAAAATCCTGCAGGACAACAGCTTTGATGAAGCTTTATAAAAATTATTTCTGTCTTTAACTTTACATGCTCTTTCTGTTTTGCAAGTACATATTAATATCTACAGAATAGGTGACTTGAGAAAATGGAATAGACTGATTTTTTGCTTAGCAGTTGCTGCACTGCAGGGCAGGAAGATAAGGATATATTGTTTTCTGCTTAAAAAAATTAAACTGGGGAACTATGGAGAATACACACCCCAGGGAACCTAACTTTGGGATGAAATAAATTGCTTGAAATTGTCATTAGAAGTAGAATTCTTAAATTCATACGTAAGCATTAAGTAATAAGGACAAGCCTACATAAATAAAAGAGGATTGATTTTTTTAAAATCACTTTGGGGAAGACCGTTCTCCTGAGATTCTGCTGGGAGTCTACTGGGATCACAGCTCAGCCCTGATGCAGACAGACAGCTGTGTTGTTTTTACCAGCGGGAGAAATACTAACATATTATGAGAAGCTTTAAACTTCCTAGATGCAGATTAGAGTTGAAATGCTGCTAATGCTAACTGGGAGCACTTATTCTATTTAGATTTAGTGCTGTTAATAATAATGATATTACAGAAGAGCTGTCTTAGAGCATTAGATCTTGTAATCGTATGTTGATTTCATTTATGTTGAATAGAAGATTAAAGAAAAGGAAACCAGTCCAGCAACTGAGGTGGTTTGTTTTTTTTTTATATTAAGAGAGAACACTTTGAAAAATCAAGAGAATTAGTCAGTGAAGTCTGTTGGACTTAAGAGTCTGGGGACTTGACCACTGGAGGAGGTTTGGAATTTTAATGAAAAAGCAAACCAAAAGCTGTCTTAGGTTTGCATCTGTCCAAAATATATTGGTAAGGATCCAAACTCAACTGGCAAAAAAGGGAAAGCCGAAAAAGAATTGTTCAGTAAAGAAGACTATACCAAAACCTACACAAGAAAATGTTCACATAGTCACGTTTGCTAAAGTTTGACCTGATTTTGACCTTGCAAAAGAAATTAAATTAGATAAAGGTTTTAGCCAGATGAGAAGATTTTAAAAAAAAACAAACCACCATGAACTGAAGTCATGATACAGTGTAGTAATGACAGATCAACTATTTCAATATTTTGGCCTCTGTATCCAGAAAAAATGAAATATATCTAACAGGAGAAAAGCACCTTGTCTAATCAAGATCTTTGGAGAAATGAAAGTTACTGTCCCAGAGAAGAATGCAGAAATTAAGGCAGTTGCAAAATGCGTCATGTTGTGCAAGTAAGACTTGTCACTGTTGAGGAAAAGATAAGTTTGTATATGCTCTTAGGATAGTAACAGAATTCAATGCTATGCACCTTCCTGTAAAGCAAAAGAAACTGATATTAGTAAAGCTTGTCTGTCATTTCTTTACTAATCTGATTTCCCATACTCAATAAAAATAGGCTCATTGCATTTTCAGATAGGACATCAGCCTTATGAGCAAACTCATCTGTAAACTTCAAAACACTCCTCTGAACAATCTCTGATGTATGCTATGATATATACAGAATGAAAGATGGTTTCATGGGCTATTTCCAACCTAACATGCATTTTCAATCTACAACTATTTAAACTTTCTCAGAAGGAAAAAAACAAAGTCATTGGGACTTTACACACCCCAGTAAGTGTTGTGGTGTAAGCAGATGTTCTTAGTAAAGCCACGTTTTCCAGATATCCCACTGTTAGCCTATTGCCAGGATGACTCAGCCTGTTTACTTTAGTTTTATCTAAATAATTATAGCAAAATTTAATTGCCTGAGCCAGATAGCATTCAAGGAGAACCCATTAATATTAGAGGCAAAAGCTGCCTAGGGATTTTTAAATTGGAGACAGTCCTGGAGTCCTTGATATTTTTTAACTTAGGAAGCTAATTTCTGTGTTTTATGTTGATAGGTAAAGCAATGTTGCGGTAAGTCTGCTGCAGCTGAAGACCGTGGTACCACCGTGGAGGTAGAAGAGGCAAAAATGTGGGTGGGCTGGCAATAGTATGCGCCTATAGATGACAGGCGGGTTTTGTTGCCCATGCAACAGCACAGCTTAATGTGCAAGGCATGTATGTTCGGGTGTGAATGTTGATTAAATGCTGGCATATAAAAAATATTTTGCTTTAGTAAGAGTGTTGTATTTAATTGTTTGATGCATGAGGATTTTGTCTGTAAAAATATGCTGTTGAGGAGCTCCGTATTGTAGTAAGTTTTTCTGAATCTCCAGCTTTGCCTTTTGTCCTGTATCCATATGTAGACTCCTTAGGCTCTGGGTGATTTGATATTTCTCTTATGTTGCAGCTCAGTATTTTTTCTTGTGTGTATGAAAATTTGATAAAACATTCAAAATCATTAATATTTGACACTGTAGGCATTCTTTTTGTTAAGGGCATGCCAAGTAATGTTGTTATTTTAAATAGCCATTAGAATACCAGGTGGTTTTATTTCTTCAAACAACATCACTTTATGGTTTTCTTCATTAAAAATTGCTGCTTACTAACTTTCAATATTCTTATTACAGGCAGATTTTAGGCACTAACTAGAAAAAAAAAATCAGTCTGTAATATTCTGAACTCCTTGAGGTATGTTAAATAACTTTATTTGGGGCAAGAGAGCCATTGTGTCACTGTTTAACTTTCCTTAAAACCAAACCTACTGCAGTGGACAGTTACATAACAGCTTGTGTTTAAATGGAACAAAAATATGGTTGTTATAATTCCTTCTCTATTTTTTTCCAACAACGTTTTGGAAGTTTCATCTCCTTTTCCTACCCATTATAAGCAATCTACACCTACTTACATGTTCCTGACAACCAAAACCAAATTCAGACCAGTTACACAGGTCTGAATTTAGAATAATTGCATTTTTTAGGGAAGTGTGTGATTGGTGATTGGTGAATTGGACTAGATTTGGATACAGCTTTTCATAATGAAGACAGAGGAATGGTGTGAAAAGAGCCTACAGCTTTCCTCCTCTCCCCGCTCCCTGATGTAACACTCTGTTTTAAATGGATGGATGGATGATGTTTGTTAAAGGACAAGATGAGAGGAAAACCTGCAAGAAATGCAAAGTAAAAATGCCAGTAGTTTCATAGTAAGTATTGTAGGTACATAGCAAGGTAGCACAGAATAGCCAACATTTTTGACAGGGTTCCAAGACACCTGATACTCTTGTTGTGGGTAAGTCTATAATTAGCCTGGAACCCTACACAGTGATTGAGCTTTACTGAGTACCAAAACCAATGACTTCCTGGCAGGCTAAAATAGTCTGATTCTTACTGGCACTGGTCCACATTTTCCACCTCCAAAACAAGTGTCCTGATGTTTTGCCTGCAGGAATGCAAGTCATGAAACTGAAGAGGTAGGAAGCAAGAAGAAGCATGTGTCTACAGTCTAGTAAGTAAGGACATACATCAGGGAGAAAAAGCACTTCCATTCAGCTCCCTCCTTCTTAGGATAGTTTGCAGTGTCTGTATCCACCATCATTTATAAGCAAAAATATGTAGACATTAAACTTTAATTGTCAATTGTTTAAGTTAATGTCCTAATTGCCAGGTAATGGCATGAGGCACAATTGTGGGTACTCTGCGGCACAACTGTGGGTACTCTTGCTCACTCGTGCTGTCTCCATTGACTGGCGGGGCCAGATCCCATGTCACTTTGTCATCCAGGTGACCACTAATCTTGAGAACCAGTTTTGCAACTGTGAATCCACTTCAAGAGTGAAGGAACCATAATCACAATCCAGCACCAGGGTGTTTAATCCTTTCTCAAGTTGCATCCATGAACCAAAATTCAATAGGCATAGCTGCTTAATCATGCCAGTACTTTTTGGTTTATATATATACGTATCTTTGTTCTTATTATCAATGAACTTAACTTAGTTATTTCACATACATTAAGTAAACAGTGATTTTCAGTTAGTACAATGCCTGGTTTTTTAGTGATAGTGTCTGAGTGAGAAACAGAATTTAGGGTTACTTTTACTTTTAAAACTCATTAAACAATTTTTCTCATGCTATGTGAATGAAATATTTTTCTCTAAGTTCTCAAATTTGTTTCTGGAGTTTCATGATCTACCCTTA
The DNA here is from genome assembly GCF_000687285.1 of Phaethon lepturus. NCBI lineage: Eukaryota > Metazoa > Chordata > Aves > Phaethontiformes > Phaethontidae > Phaethon > Phaethon lepturus. The sequence goes on along the minus strand of NW_010561461.1, from coordinate 5,432 downwards.
TATTTCGTGTTTCTCTGTGAGTCAGACTGCTTTGTTAGCAGTCTTTTGTGAGCCTATACACAATTTTAAGTAATTTATATTGGAAAAAAAATAGTGGAAAATGATAATTTGTAAATTACTTAAGAATGATCATGTTTCACGTTACATAATCACATCTTGTCCAACAAGAATGTCACTACAGCAGTTATTTAACTGTTCTGACAACTCACTGGGTCATTAACATTGCTAAGAAGGTTTTCTGTATGAGCTAGTGTTGTACAGATAGTCCAAAAATCTGTTACAGATAATTTGAAGAAACTTGTGCCCAAGAATTGAAAAAAGAAAATAAAAAAAGTCCAAACCCAATACAAATACTGTGCTGTTATTCCTTTTCTACTATTTAAATATATACCTTACTCTTCATCTCCCCATTCATGCCTAGAGTTTCCAGAGTTCAGGCCAGATTGAAAGATGTAGTTTACATTTAAATTTCAGAACTTTTGGGGCACTGGTAACATGTGACCTTACTAAATGACACAGAATTCTTGCTGCATTGTACTTGTGTTCAGTAACTGGTCTGAAGAGTGAAGTAGCTTTGGAAGGAGCAAAGCCTTTGTCAGTTAATGTTAGGGTTGAGAGTTTCATAAAGTGATGGAAGAGTTGATGTATCAGCAGACTCTTTACACAGGATCCATGGTTATTCATGAGCTCTTGTGCTAAGATTCTTATCAGTTACTGTGTGTCTGGACTGCAGGGATGTGCTAAAAAGTTTTCAGTAATCTCAAGTGCCCCAGGGATTTGTGAAGAACATGGTTGTTTTGTCACCTTGATCCTTTTCCTGTGTGCTCTGTTAAGCATAGCCTTCTCAGCCCGAGAGTTTGGTTCTAGCTGAGGTCAAAATGGCTAACTCCCGTTGCAGAAGTGATGCTACAGTTTCCTAACTAAAATAAGAGGTTCCTTGATACTGTGTATTTCTGTGTTGTGTTAGAGGTTAATGTAATGAACAGCTTTGTTACGAGATTTTGCATTCCTTGGATTTTTATTGTGTTGAGCTCTAATACAATCTGCATTGCATTGTGCTTTAACAGCTTTCACCTTTAGTGAGGTAGGATATTGAGTATTTCCTCTTCTTACTTTTATGATGTTATTATTTCCAACTCTGAATTTGATCCAGGTGCTTCTTAGGTATTTGGATCTCCTTATAGATGACAGGCACTTATTGATGGAGATACAGCTATATATAGCAGGAATTGCTTGTAGCACAGAGGTACGATAGGACTTCTTAAGAGTTGTTTAAAAGTAACCAGAGTATATGGGTACAGTGAAAAATAGAAATCCTTGTGAGCTCAAGTGGGATATTCATAAATATTTTTTAGGATTTAAAGAGAAGGACGAATGCTTCTAGCCTGTCACTGTGCCAGGTTAATTCTTTCAAGATCTAACACATGAAATTACAGGGTATGAAAGACCACAAGAGAGACCTTGTGGATTACTGTGTTTGTTGCAGTCCCTTTCACACTATTCGTTAGGAATGAATTCTGAGTGAATTCATGATGCTGGAAATAGATATTGTTGAAATTGAAGACCTGAATAAGGAGGTTCTGTGGTTGTCATCAAGAAGAGAGAAGCATATACATTGTCAGTAGTGGCAGCTGCTTCAGGGGATGTTCTTTATCAGCCTGTAAGCAACTCTCAGTTTCTGAGGTGGAAGCTCCATGGATAGTTAGTTGGTCAAATGATATTGCTGCAGTCAGATGTAAGTGAGGTTTCCTTTCTAAAGCACATAAATAGTCTCCATTAAACTGCAGGGATTTTGTTAGCTTTGGGGAGTTTTTGCACTTTGCGGAGGACTTTGCCTGCATAGTGTAGGTTAGCAGCCTTTTTCTTCCAGCAAAATAGTCATCTGGAAGATTTCCAAAAATGCTTGCATTCTCATAACTCATGTTTCAAATTATTGGTGCTGTATACTGAAGACAACTTGTGTAGTTCTTGTTGCTGTCCCAGAATATCGACATAACTGTGTTTTTTTTACTGGAAGTGTTCAAAAAACATGTGGACATGGCACTTCGGGACATGGTTTAGTGGACATGGTGGTGTTGGGTTGACGGTTGGTCTTTGTGATCTTAAAGGTCTTTTCCAACCTTGATGATTCTATGATAAGGGGGACACATCTTCTCCAAGCTCTCAAATGGATGGCAAAGGAACAGCTTTCTGTGATGTACAGTAAATTGCAATAGCTATATCTGTGTTTTCATATTAGCTCTTCATATAGTCTTTATATTTTTGAACAGAACAATGAATGTCACTTTTCAATAGTACATGAAGTTGTTCAAGAAAGAAAAGAACAGTTCAGTTGGAACAGTATGGACACTTCTGCTTTCATAAGAGGCCAAGCTTCTGAAACATGTTTTCTGCTTATGTGGCAAGTTTGGAAAATAAGTCACTTTTGGAGATAATTAGGTAAAGAATGTCCATGATGTTAGGTTAGCATGTTAGCTATAATAGACTTTTCCAGATGAGCAGTTTCTCTCCTCACCGTATTACAGGGACAACTTCTGAACAGCCTTAGTTTATAATCCCAGAATGGATACTTTCTGAATGAGATTAGAACATAATTCTCCTTTAAATGCCCCAGAAGTCCCTTAAGAGCTCCTGCCTTTCTTCTGAACAGCTCGTAATGTTATCTGCTCTTTCAAAAGTATTCCTAGCTTTGGTGGCCAGTTTCCCCCATGTTTTGCATAACTGTCTGTCCTTTTTTTCCCCACACAAATGAAATAGCCTTCCTGGACTCATCCTTAAGACTTCTATTTCAAATCTTTCTTCAGTGATAATACATACAAATAAGTACCTCATGAGGTGAACCTCATGATGCAGTTAGGTGGACAGGCAGCTGAAAATATTTGGTGCTTAACATGAGGGGCAGGTCTTTTTCTCCTCCTTTTTAAATCACCTGCATGAATATTTCTCAAAAATATTGAAAACTGCTTCCATGTCTTTATCACCCTCTTAGGAAATATTTCATGATACTCCATCAACATCAGCATGTCCTTTTTAATGACAATGGTATTTTAAAATACCATTTTTAGTAAATTTTTAGTAAAGTACCATTTAAAGTACCATGGTATTTTAAAATACCATTGTTCACCACCACCTGCAATGCGCAGAGCTGTACCTATTTCAGGGCTCCATACAAATTCAGGAAAACACCAGCATTCGAATTACACATGGGATTTGTCATGTCTGTAACTGCAGAAGGCTGACATGAAACTCCAGAAGATGACTTGAGTGGTCTGTTCAAAGATTATCCATCACATTCATCCCATGGGTTAGTCCTTCACTCCAAGTCCGGGCAAAGATGACTTAGGTAGTATACATGGGACATCTGAACGTATTTCTGTATGATTCTGTCTAGCCATCGTAATATTTCTTTCCCTTACTCACAAATTCTTCAGGACAAAGATCACATATTTTTGTGTGTGTGATTAGCACCTCTTACACATGGGAGCAACTTCATTAAATTAGTAAACGCCTAGACATATATGTTTAATATTATTCTTGGATATACTGTGATGAGAACTGACACAGCAACTGTGCATGCACTGAGGATGGGAGAAGTGAGGGGACAAAAAGATCTTCATCCCAAAACACCATTTTTATTAGTTTGAGTACATTCTTCACTTCTACACTTGCTGTGCATTTATCATTAGAAGTAGAGTTGCTGTCAGGTCCCCCACTTGGAAAGTGTTTAGATGCCACATACTGTGTACATTAGAAGTGCCTAACTAGGCAGAATATGTGACTGCCACCATTGCTACTGTAGTTGAAGCTGGCCTCATTTTCTTTAAAGTTGCCTGTGATCTGCAAACCCAGTAATGAAGAAGGAAAAAAGAAATGAAATGAAACAGTAATATATATCTCCTGGGTATTTCAAAGCCACAGAGTGCTAATTAAAATCTCAGGCTTAAATATCCAGTCCTTGGGGGTATAAAACAGTGCATAGCTTAGCTAGAAACCGTAATTTCACAGATAAACAGTGGCAAAATAAAAACATCATTGTCTGGGGACAGTTAACTTGAGTATTAATAGAATTTAATTTGAATAGGTGTTGGTTTATACATCTGAAAACTGTCATTTGTTTTTCCAGAATTTGCATATATCATCTGTGTTGTTAGATACTTGAGCTGCAAGATGCCAAGAGATTATCAAAAATGGTGCAACGGTTACTGGTGTGTTTTATGCACTATGTTCAAGCTGTGCCTTCTTAGAATATAACTCCTCACCCAAGGAAAATGTCCCATCTTTGCCGGCTCACCTCGTCACACGACAGGGGATGATTCATATTGTGAAGAAATGCTAGTGAGAAGCCATTAGAGCATGATGCTCAAGAAATTTCATGTTAATACTTTTTAGCCTGTCTTCTTTACCTTGAAGTATCTCCAAATGAAGCAATTAGTGCGCTTGTTTTCCTCTACCCTCATGCTGTAACCAGCTGAGTGGTAATGTGTGATCTGTGATAGAGAAGGGCAGAAATAGAAATGGTGTCTGGAAATAGCTAAAATTGGAATATAATAAGAGCAGATACACTATAAAGAAAGAACTAAAAATATCTTCTGGATAGACATATGTGTCTGTGCATACACAAATGGGAACAAAACTTTAGTGGCCAGTATATGGATTCTTAGGGATTTTATTCCTTTAATGACCTATTGACTTCCACTTCCACTTTTCAGAAGGTTCTTTCAGGAGTTCAGTTTTTGGGGTTTTGTTAAAAACTAAAGTAGTTTATTTCTTTACTGTTTGTTATTTGGTAAAATTTTATTATTTTTAAACATCTCTTTTATATAAGCACGTGTAAGAATCCAAATAAATGCTTTGTGTGAATCTTATGAGGTTCAACAAGGCCAAGTGCAGGGTTCTGCACCTGGGTCAGGGCAACTCCCACTATCAAGGATACTGGGGCTACTGGTGGATGAAAAGCTGGAAAGGAGCTGGCAATGTGCGCTCACAGCCCAGAAGGCCAACTGTATCCTGGGCTGCATCCAAAGTAACGTGGCCAGCAGGTCAAGGGAGGGGGTTCTGCCCCTCTACTCTGCTCTGGTGAGACCCCACCTGGAGTCCTGCATCCGGCTCTGGAGCCTCAGCACAGGAAAGACATGGACCTGTTGGATCAGATCCAGAGGATCCAGAGGGACACAAAAATGATGGAGGGAGGGAACATCTCTCCTAGAACAGGCTGAGAGAGTTGGGGTTGTTCAGCCTGGAGAAGAGAAGGCTCTGGGGAGACCTTATTGCAGCCTTCCAGTACTTAAAGGGGGCTTATAAGAAAGATGGGGACAGGCCGGATGCAATAGGACAAGGGGTAATGGTTTTAACTAAAAGAGGGCAGAATTAGACTAGATATAAGGAAGAAATTTTTCCTAAGGAGGGTGGTGAACCTCTGGCACAGGTTGCCC
>NW_010561460.1:1809-3870 GCF_000687285.1 Phaethon lepturus | reverse complement strand
GAGCCGTGCAGAGTGATCCCAACAGATGTATTCTTATTGTAATTGTTAAAAGTGTAACTCGTAGGCTCTTCAATGTTCTCTAGCAATCATACAATTATTGTCCTTCATGTCATTTTTAATTATTTCTTACCTAGCTTATTGTTAATGCCTTCCCAGAAGTGTGAAGTATGGACTTACAATTCCTCTCTATAGAAATGTAATGGATCTTCATCTTAGCAACAATTCTCTCTAGTAAATGGCTTAGTGTAGCTGCTGCTTTACTAGAAGACTATACTCTTAAAGCTAAGCATACCTGATGGGTACAGAGGACCCAATACGTTGTCCGGACCCAACCCACAGGGAAGTCTGCTGCCTCCCTGGGGCCCATGTGAGAGATGTTACCAGGAAACTCCCTGGTCTGGTTTGGCCCACTGATCACTACCCACTGTTGGTCCTACAGGTTGACAACAATGATGTTGCACTAAGAAGTCCAAAGGCAATTAAAAAGGACTTCAGAGCGCTGGGGCAACTGATCAATGGAACAGGAGCACAGGTAGTGTTTTCACCAATCCCTTCAGTGACAGGGAAGAACGTTAAAAGGAATAGGAAAGCACACTTGATCAACACATGGCTCAGGGGTTGGTGCCATCAGCAGAATTTTGAGGTTTTTGACCGTGGGGCAGTTTAGACGGCACTGGGCCTCCTGGCAGCAGATGGAGTGCAACTGTCTCCAAGGGAGAAAAGGATTCTTGCTTACGAGCTGGCAGACCTCATCAAGAGGGCTTTAAACTAGATTTGAACGGGGATGGGGATAAAACCAGGCTCAACAGAGATGAGCCTAGGGGTGGCATGCCAGAGTTGGGGGTGAAATCAATAGCTCAACTCAAGTGCATCTACACCAATGCACGCAGCATGGGCACCAAAGAGGAAGAGCTGGAAACCATTGTGCAGCAGGACAGCTATGATGTAGTTGCCATCGCAGAAACATGGTGGGATGCTTCTCATGACTGGAGTGCTGCAATGGATGGCTATAAGCTCTTCCGTAGGGATAGGCAAGGAAGGAGAGCAAGGTAGGAGAGGTGATGGGGTGGCTCTGTATGTTAGGGAGAGTTTTGATTGTATAGAAATCAACAACTGTGAAGACCAAATAGAGTGCTTATGAGGGGGAAGGCCAATGAGGCAGATACCCTGCTGGGAGTCTGTTATAGACCACCCAACCATGATAAAGAGGCAAATGAAACATTCTATAAGCAACTGGCAGAAGTCTCACAATCGCTGGCCCTTGTCCTTGTAGGGGACTTCAATCTACTGGACATCTGCTGGGAGTATAACACAGCAGAGAGGAAACAGTCTAGGAGGTTCCTGGAGTGTGTGGAGGATAACTTCCTGACACAGCTGGTAGGTGAGCCCACCAGGGGAGGTGCCTTGCTTGACCTGCTGTTTACAAACAGAGAAGGACTGGTGGGAGATGTGGTGGTTGGAGGCCGTCTTGGGCTTAGCGACCACGACATGATAGAATTCTCAGTTGTGAGGGAAGTAAGGAGAGGGGTCAGCAAAACTGCCACCACGGACTTCCAGAGGGCAGACTTTGGCCTATTCAGGACACTGGTTGAGAGAGTCCCTTGGGAAACAGTCCTGAAGGACAAAAGGGTCCAGGAAGGCTGGACCGTCTTCAAGAAGGAAATCTTAAAAGCATAGGAGCAGGCGGTCCCCATGGGCCGTAAGAATAGTTGGTGGGGAAGACAATTGGCCTGACTGAACAGGGAGATTTTATTGGAACTCAGGGAAAAGAGGAGAGTTTATCACCTTTGGAAGAAGGGGCAGGCAACTCAAGAAGAGTACGAGTATCTTGTTAGGTCAAGCAGCGACAAAATTAGAAAGGCAAAGCCCAGCTATAACTCAATCTGACCACAGTCATAAAGGATAATAAATAATGCTTCTACAAATACATTAACAACAAAAAGAGAGGCAAGGAGAATCTCCATCCCCTACTGGATATGGCAGGGAACATTGTCTCCAAGGACAAGGACAAGGCTGAGGTACTTAATGCCTTCTTTGCCTCAGTCTTTAATAGCCAGTCCA
>NW_010561460.1:1165-1647 GCF_000687285.1 Phaethon lepturus | reverse complement strand
CAAAAAGCCACTCTCCATTATTTATCAGCAGTCGTGGTTAACAGGGGAGGTCCCAGACAACTGGAGGCTTGTCAGTGTGACACGGATCTACAAGAAAGGCCGGAAGGAGGATCCTGGGAACTACAGGCCTGTCAGCCTGACCTCTGTACCGGGGAAGATCATGGAGCAGTTCATCTTGAGAGTGCTTACGGTGCATGTGCAGGACAACCAAGGGATCAGGCCCAGCCAGCATGGATTCATGAAAGGCAGGTCCTGCTTGACCAGCGTGAACTTCTCCTATGACCACGTGACCCGCCCACCTGGTGGATGAGGGAAAGGCTGTGGATGTTGTGTACCTAGACTTTAGTAAAGCCTTTGACACCTTCTCCCACAGCATTCTCCTGGAGAAACTGGTGGCTCATGACTTAGACAGGTGTACTCTTTGCTGGGTAAAGAACTGGCTGGATGGCTGAGGTCAGCGGGGTGTGGGGGATGGGGTTCAA
>NW_010561460.1:628-900 GCF_000687285.1 Phaethon lepturus | reverse complement strand
GTCAAAACAACCTCATGCAACGCTACAGGCTTGGGGAGGAGTGGCTGTAGAGCTGCCTGGCAGAAAGGGACCTGGGGGTGCTGGTTGACAGACAGTGGCCAGGAAGGCCACCTGGACACACTGTGGGCTCATATTCAGCTGTCTGTCAACCAGGAATAGTGTGGCCAGCAGGAGTAGGGAAGTGATCGTGCCCCTGTACTCAGCACTGGTGAGGCTGCACCTCGAATACTGTGTTCAGTTTTGGGCCCCTCACTACAAGAAGGATGCTGAGG